>NC_091145.1:3460681-3604123 GCF_041381155.1 Argopecten irradians
GGGGTGCGCCCAGTCGGAGGACGTCGTATAGGGTTCATTTTTTCACTGTCAGGTAAAGGTGGAGGATTCCTTCCCTCATTTGAGGGCGATGGATTAATGCGTATGTTGCGTAGCTCAGGATAGCTCTGTATATTTGCAGCATGTGATGAGCTCAGTGATCTCTCGGGCTGGTTGCCATAGTAATGAGGGACAGTTTTACTGGGAAGATAATCTGACTGAAACAATGCTGGTCCAATTTCCTCATAGTTATGAAAACCACCGAGATTGAGATTTGACTGAGAGCCGGACCGGCTTCGACTTCGTGAACTACTATTACTGTGTCTGCCATTCAGCAGTGGAGAGCTCGGCTCCTTTGAAAGGTCAGGCATAGAGAATTGCGACAAACGTTTCTTTCTCCGCACGCCTTCGTACACCGGTGGTAAGGTCTCACTAAGGCCGTCCATATTGAGTTCATAATTACAATGTGAGTCTCTCACGTGAGACAGTTGTGACTGGGGCGGTTCGTACATTCCTGGCGCATACACTTCACTATTACTGCTAGTAGCATAGCCTTGGTCACGGTCCGACGAAGGCTGACTATTGTCTGACAAAGAATACTGTTGTCTTAACGCTTCCTGTATCCCTACGACACTGTTTTCCTGTAGAGCATGACTAACGGGAGAGCCAAGTCTCATACCCTCAATGTCCGCAGCGTAGTCTTCAGGTCGACGTGGAGTCTGCGTTTGCATCGACCCCGCCCGACTACAGGAAGCAGAACAGTATATAACTCCGTGTTTAGGTAGAAACGGCTGACCAATCAAAGACTTCTGACACGTATGGCATTTGAAACACATTTCTGTAGCATGCCAATGTTGACCTTCATGGGTCATCTGTCCTTGGTCCACACCGATGTGTTCACCACATGTGTCACAATATTCTGCGAACATTCTCTCGAAACACAGACAGCAGTACGGCCTCCCCTCCTTCATGATGTACCGCTGGCCTCCTAACTGTCTGTCACACTCAAAGCAGCAGAAATGTTTCATGTGCCAACTGCGTCCTTCAGCCTCCGTACACTCATCGGCAAAAATTATCTGAAAAGAAAGAAAATATTGTCTTAATACAAAAGTAAATCTACATCTTAATACAAAAGTAAATCTACATCTTGTTACCTAAAGTGTGCTTTCTGGCATGTAAAATAAAACTTTAACTTTAACAGGATGCAATAGAAGCTGTGTATTCTTAAACTTCAATCCTCCGCAAATTAAAGTTGCTATACAATTGTTAACAACTATTTCGATTTCCTGAGGGAATCATAAATACTGACCTCGTCACAGGCAGCACATCGTGGCTTGATGAGTTCTGCGTGGTGTCGGCCGCAGTACAGAGCCTCGTCCTTGAAGAAGTAGATGAGGTCGACTAACAGTTCCTCACATGTTGTACACAGGAAGCATGCGGGGTGCCAGCATTGGTTGTGTCCTGCCCGCGACGCGAACACCGCTATGGACCCACCAGGCACCTCTTCTTGGCACTGAAACAGGCAAAAAACATGATTTAGAGAGTTGCTTCCCCTGATACGGATAGCTGGGTGGAGAGAATGGCCATATCACATTTACATTTAAGAAAGTTATCTCCCCTTTACAACACAAAGGTTTGTCTCCCCTTATTCAACATATAAAGTTGTCTCCCCTTGACAAAACATTGTCATATTTCCCTGAACTAAACAAAGTTTATTTCCCTATTTTATGTATGCAACACAAACTGTAAGAGTTACCTCCCTTACACTACAAAGTATTCATATATAAAACATGAGCAGCCTTTAATAGATATTAAGCAACAGGTTGAGAATTTTTCTGAAAATAGCTCAACCGGCCCATTCTCATTTTAAATATTCATTACGGCAGAATGCCAACAGATAAGTTGTTTTATTTATTGATAAGTTGCTAATCCGATTCCATTTGTACGGTTCTGTTACTGTGAATTCTGCCACCACTTACATGGCACATTGACATGGCGAATGGCTTCTTATTGCTAACGCACCAGTTCAAATCCCAAGCCCTGCATTCTAGGCCTATTTTCTACTGCATAATGGGGGTATCTATTACGTCCCGTTAAATGTATACAATCCATTTCATATGTAACTGAATCCTTCACGTAACAGTCTGAGTACATTAGGATGACTCGTTATAGTCTGGTACGATGTAATCATTATACCACAAACTCATAATGATACCTTATTATTTCGCAGTCTACGTAAAAATAAACTCGGCCAAGCGAAACCTTGCTTAGTGAAGTGAAACCTTGCTTAGTGAAGTGAAACCCTGCTCAATTAAGCAAAACCTTGCTCACTCAAGTGAAACACTGCATGAAACCCTTTTCAATCATGTGAAACTCTGCTCAGTCCTACAAATGAGACTATTCTCAACTCCAAGGAAACTGAAGTTCTATAGGAAACTGGTGGTCAACTGATGAAACTGAAGACATTTTGTCATGCTATACCTTAGATTTATTTACCTTTGTACAAATGCTCCCCTGCATGGTGAGGGGTAGGGGTCGCACACTGCCCCGCCCCAAGGCCTCACGTTTTCTCTGGGTACTGAACATGCGTAGTTCCCTTTTCTCCTCCTCGGACAGCGTATTACAGTATCGTACCTCATTGTCATGGGGAGGTAACTGTTGGAGAAGCTGACGTACCCGGTACTTCTCCCCCACACTGTTAAGGTACGGGACCTTATCCTCTGGCAGAGCACTGAAGTACTGGTGTACCTGGAAAAGTTAAAAAAAAAATAATTTTGAAAATCGATTCCAAAATGCATATTCAAGCAGTGTTCAAATCATTTTAAAAGTATTTTGGTGGCCAAACCCTCTTAGGTTTTAAAACTGTATTGAGCTCTTTTGATAATTATCAGTTCTTCTCTTTTTTTCTTACAGGAAGAGAATCTCTATAGAGTTGCTTAGCCTCAATCGGAACATAGCTAAGTCTCAATCTGAGCATAGATTAGTCTCAATCTGAAGGCAGCATAGCTTAGTCTCAATCTGAAGGCAGCATAGCTTAACCTCATTCTGAACATAGCTTAGCCTTAATCTGAGCATAGCTTAGTCTCAATCTGACCATAGCTTTTATAGCCTCAATCTGAGCATATCATAGCCTCATTCTGAACACAGCTTAGCCTCAATCTGAGCATTGCTTAGTCTCAATCTGAGCATAGCCTTATTCTGGACACAGCTTAAGGCAGCATAGCTTAGCCTCATTCTGAGCATATCATAGCCTCATTCTGAACACAGCTTAGCCTCAATCTGAGCATAGCTTAGTCTCAATCTGAGCATAGCCTTATTCTGGACACAGCTTAATGCACCTTAATCTTAAAACAATGTAGCCTCAATCTTGATAACTCCTCAAGTTTTAACTTCAAAATATTTAGCAATTGATGAAAACTACCTTCAGTAATTCATTTTCTCAATATGACAACTACCGGAGGTTTTTGCTCAATATACACAGAATATAGATTCTATCTTACAGGTGGCAGGTTACAAGTGTTGTTAAAACAGGTGGGTGGAGTAGCAACCGCTATCAGAAAATCTTCAAAATATCGAATTCTCTAAAATCACCACAAAAATCTTACTGCAGATGAACCACTTTAACAGGAAAACATTAAGACAGTGAAACTGAAGAGAAACGAACTGGATTCTGATTTTTTTTTTTTTAAATAGAAATCTAAATTGTGTTAAGTGAAAACCAATCTCATAATGACCTGGAAATGTAAAATAGGAATGGTCTGGACATGGGGCAATTATAGCAGGACATCTGGACATTTGGTGGACATTGGTAATGCTAAATGATTTCCCCGCCCTCTTTTGAAGATGAAGATGAGGGCAGACATACAGAATGATGCTTTTGTATGTATATTATCCTGTACATTAGGTACATATAACTATACAGACTGATGTAATCACATTTATATATCTTATTGAAGCACAAATCACGGCAGGAGTTTTAACATCAAACAACTTGTAGCTTAGTAATACCTTTTTATATTTCAGAAAAATAAAATAAAAAAAAATACTGAAAATTTCCATCAGTATAGGGAAAGGAAGGCAGAAAAAACAAGATGAACAAGTGATTTTTGTTAACTTGATATTTTCCCTTACCACTGATATTCTGGTAGTTTAAAGTATGTACATGTTATACAGTCATACCTGCTATAATGGACATCTACATCATCATAAATGTTATTAACCTCTATAGTAAGGACACCTGTGTATACCAAACATTTTTGCAATGTCCCTTTGGTGTCCATTACAGACAAGTTTGACTCCATTTGACTTAATATCTGTGAAGGATGATATCAAAAATAGGGTGGTGTATGTAGCTGTGCGCTATGGCATTAAAATTCTATTATCCAATTACAGGCTTATATATATGGTTAAAACAGTGGGGGATGGACGCTAATAAGGGGAGGGGCACTAATTATGATGTTTATGGTATACATGGGTTGTTTTGGATTAATGTCCTATTATCAACCAAGGTTATTTAAGGACATGCTAGATGTAGAAGGCAGAGGAAAACCTGAGTACCCAGAGAAAAACCACCAAACAGCGGTCAGTACCTGGTAGCTGCCACCACATGGGATTTGAACCTGGACCCAGAGGTGGAGGGCTTGTGGTAATATGTCAGGACATCGTAACCACTCAGCCATTGGTTTTGCTATGATATGAAGAATTCACTAGAAAATGACTCCAGTCTAGATATTTACCACTGGTATACAACAGGGAACTGATGATAGGTTAAGAAAGCGTCATTAAAAATACAGCACATGCAACTCTTCATCACACGTCTCAAAAACTCATTTTTCTTGTAGATATTTCTGACTTTCATGGTCACGGCATGAAATGTACTTTAGCGGACTTTGCTCCACTTAAAATAACGAGTCAGTGAAGACAAGCCATTATTACGGCATCAATCAAAATCTACCCATCATGCCTGTAACAACATAAACAAAACACTCCGTACTCAAATAAAAATAAATTCTTGACACATCTATAAAAGCCTGAGAAATCCTAATATCATTTTACATAGTATCCCGGTAAGTCTCGTAATGTGTTTGTAATTCCTGTTTTATGAGCAACAATCAACCAGGTATGAACATGTGTGCTAGAATGTGTTGTTAGGGGGTGGGGGTGGGGCTGGGGGTTGGGTGGTGAAGAGTTTGAAATGTATCATGTCAAGGTCATATACATGTAGTTGAAAAAAAGCAAGAAAATCAAATGCAAAGGGAATTTTTTTTTTTTTTTTTATCATTTTAACACTTCATTACACAAAACATTGTGTTAGCTAGAAGAGATCGTACATTGGTATTGCCCGTTGTTCAATCCTATCTTAATTTATTATTGAAATAAAATTTTGTTGAAATGAACACACATGGTATCTCTATTCGGACGTCTGAAATGTATAGAAGGAGAGAGAGGTTAAAGATGTTGAGCACTGAGTTACTCATGCTTTCCAAATTATTATAAAAATGGAAGGATTTCGGGATAAAAATATCTCCATTTGTACCTTAAAAAGTTTTGAATGGTTCATTCCACACAAGACCTATCAGCTGTGTTAACACATTCTTCTACAGGCTGTCAAATTCCAAAAATAACTTGTCAGTTATTAGATAAAATTTTACAGGTGAATCAGTTTGACTATCAATGGCAACAGAAATGTTTCAACTGTCATAAGGCCAGATAATGATGTACATGTATAGAATAGTTAAATTCCAAAAAAATAAAAAATAAATTGAAAACAGTTCAGGAGCTTGTGATAAAACTCGGGTCACCAGGTCCCTGTGTTAGCTGTTGTATCTAGTTTCATTGCAAACACTTTTTTTTTTACATAAACTTCCTGTCGTCTGCTCATAGATATATTGGAATATATATTTATGTCTGATTTAAGTCTGAACAGATGAAAACAGTGCCAGCACCTGTCACTTCCCAAGTGTTTATCACATGATGTATGGAAGAAGATGTCTTCAGAATTTTATAGATTCCAAATATCAGTAAATTGCAATAGTTTATACGAGATATAGACTCTCCAAAAATATTAACTCAGAATACCGAAAGGTGGGGTTAATCTTGCGCAAACATTATCATTTTTCACTAGCTCAAAACCCTTGTAAACACTCAAGGGGATCGCCGTCACTCAAAGTAGGGGAGATAACTGTAGAGGATCAAAGTCAGTTAAAGTAGGGAAGATAACTGTAGGGATCACCTTCTGTCAAAGTAGGGGAGACTACTGTAGAGGATCAAAGTCAGTCAAAGTAGGGGAGACAACTGTAAGGGATCACCATCTGTCAAAGTAGGGGAGACAACTGAAGGGAATCACCGTCAGTCAAAGTAGGGGAGACAACTGAAGGGAATCACCATCAGTCAAAAAAGGGGAGATAAATGTAGGGGATCACCGTCAGTCAAAGTAAGGGAGACAACTGTAAGTGATAATAATTTCATAACTGTTATAATATCATACTAAGCAAGATCTTATTTTAGCTTTAACAAATACTTAAATAAATTAAATCAAGATCTTATTTTTCCTAGCTCCTGAACCAGATATGGACAAGGAAGACAACATTTTGTTTAGGGGATCATAACAAATTGTAAGAAACTGTTTTAACTTCATTCTTATAAACGGCTCTGATAAGAACTTTACCAGAGTTTTCCACCTAGAACTTATCAACAATTTCTCGAATTGCAAATCTTTAAAGTTTTTAAGATGACCTATATCCACCCTACAAACCGCGAAGTCTACCTATTACATAATCATGACTTTAACCATCTTAATTGACGATTTTGCTTCCAGTTATCAGACTATGTTATCAGCCTATGCAGACCTACTCTACCCAATACAGAACAACTATAAAGTAAATGCATATTTTTACAAAATGCTACAGCCTGGCGGTTTTACTTGGCAGTAATGTTCCCCTATATCGGTCTAACTGCAGTTATGGGATGTGTATCTAGTCCTTAGATTTCTGACATTTTTACGAGCTGTTAGGTTGGGTCATCCCCCTCTATGCATCAAGCCCGGTTTGAAATCATCCTCTGTTCACTGAAAACTTTCTCGTCTGGAAAATAATCAAGAGTTTTCTGGCTTGAGTTATGATCGGGAAAAGGTATGACTAAAGAGTGAACACAGGTGGAAAGACAATCAGAGGTTTCTATGAGATTTCTCAGCCAAGCGCACCCTTCTCCCCGCGTGCCCTGTAGCTACCTCTGGCACACGGTAAGCTGAAGATTAAAAGATCCTTATATACGTAGAGACAAAAGGACTGATACAAAAGTGCTATCACATGCAGCACATCATGGCTGATCTCTACATCGTTCTAACACTCTCTCTCCTTCTCGTCTGGGGATAGATGTTCCTATGTGTATCTATCTCCACAGCCATTTGTAAAAAAAACGTTCCCAATTACGCAGTGATTATGGTAACACGGTTCCTCCGCCAGCTGTGGAGCCCCGGCCATAGCCTCCCGGAAGTCAGCTCATCAAAGAAAGGCATTATACTTGTCAATCATCTCGCAGCCTACCTGAGTTTTTTTTCCTCCACATATTTTCAGACTGTTCTGAATGTGCAACGTCAGCAATTAAAGCTAAGTTCAGCTAAAAATTCCAACGAAATGTCTTCTTTTTTGAACATTTGTCTAAATCATCTTCTCCAATACACAATGAATTTTGCCTACAATTAGGTAGATATAGGTTTAATTCACATAAAAAGAACTGTCATGGCGACCATTTCAGACAGATTTCTAAATCATTTTAAGGAGTTATTTTTATCGTCTATTTTTGAGTAAATAAAGGTTAACTTACATAAAAACAAATATCTTGTGCACTTTCAGTTTTAGTCTGCAGGTTTCAATAACATCAAATTATCTACAACGTATACATTTTATGCAATTGTCTTGTTTATTCGTCGATTTTAACAGATTTGAAACAGTTTGCAGTGAATCATTTCCAGCCTTGCTATTTATATTCAAAACACACATATCCTCGGAAACAAAATATGCTGGATTATGTAAATTTCATTTACATACAATACTTATATAACTTTTTAATCGATCAAATATCAATTGCTAATGTTACTAAAATAACGACCGATATAATTTTTTTTTACTAATTTACAAGTAAAATTTTGTTCATCAGTAGAGCCAAAAACACTTCATGATAAAAGGATCTCAACTGTTCCCAGAGGCCCAAAACAGCTGAAGCCATTGTAGGATTACCCAACTTTGAACAGTTTATCATTTGGTATTCGAGGAATGCCAGAAAGATTATCTTTGAAGTTGAACATACAACAGCCCCATTTTTCTAACACATGCTGCCTCAATTTCTGTCTCCCGTGAAATTCTTGAAAAGAAAGAGAAAAAAAGAAAGAAAGAAAGAAAAAAAAAGACAGAAAATGAAAGAAAATGAATACACAGAAAGAAATAAAGAAAGAAACTATTCAAATTCAATGTTAATCCCTTGCATGTGATCACCATTCAATATCATTTGATGAAGCATTCATTCATTCTAATCACGGAGTCAGGATTATCAATATTGGTCACCGAAAAAACAGGATGTTGGAAGCTTTTCCATTCACACTTCACAGTTTTTCACGGTAATGACAGGGGAGTCAGATCTTCTTCAGTGTGATCTGCCTGTCTTTTGGTTTGTCTGTCTGTCCATCTATCTGTCTTCTGTAATCCCTCGTCCTCTCTTTATCCCTTGATTGACTACCTGACTTACCTCCCCTATACCCTTTGTTAGTTACCCTTATCTAACGAACATTTCTCTGTTTGTTTATCCATTTGTTTATCTGTCTGACTATCCTCAGAATCCCCATCTCTCCATCCTTTTATTACCTCTATCTCCCTCCCTGGTACCCCTTCCCTTTTTATCTCATTCTCCCCATCCCCCTTTGACACAAATCTAACTGCCATTTCTCTTGTCTTTCTATCCATCTTTTGCCTGACTGTGTGTCTGTCCTCTGTAATCCCTGACTCTGTCTCTCCATCCTTTGACTATATATTTAGCTACATCCTACCTCCCCCTATTCCCCCCCTTTATACCCCTATCTAAAAAAATTAACATTCTTCCCCTTACTGGCCCCCTATACCCATATCTGAACTAACATTTCTCTAGAATCTATTGTCCCCTTGCTTGCTATGACCACCAACAAATGGTTTTTAAATTGAGTTCTACAGAAGTGTACTTAGAGGGACAATGATGAGGATTACATCACTCCTGAATATCCGGACATCCATTAAACTCAATAAAAACAGCCATCATGGACCAGGACGAGATTTTTTCTAAACCTTGTTTATCTAATTGTAGACTCTAGGATCCTATCAATGCAACAAGTCCCTAAATGTCTCCACCAATATAATCAATAAACCGCTGTCTCCAAATCCAGGAATTCATCCAAATCTTGTTTTCAGTTCTGATTTGATTTGTGTACTTCTTGTTACCGTTATAATAAACTAAATGGACTACATTCAAACCTGTCTATATAGACCCCACAAGGATAAAAACCTGTCTATAAAGACCATCCAACGGACAAAGAAAATAAGGTCTTTACACCCAGGTGATCGTTATATAGAGGTCAATATAGGTGTTGATACTGGCCCTTTAAGACCCCAAGAGAGTGGCCTTTATACAAGGTGGTAATGCTAAGAAAAGCTTTATTTCATAAAAATATGCCATGCAGTCAACTTTCTGTCTTTTTATAAATTTTTCGATTTGATTTGTTTAGCTTCTTTTAATTATTAGCCAGGGTTAGGAGGTGGAGAAAAGCCAGCCAGAATACCCAGAGAAAAAACCACCGACCTGCAGTCAGTACCTGGCAACTATCCGACATAAGATTTAAACTCACAACCCACAGGTGGAGGACTTGTGATAATATCCCTTGTTTTTTTAGAGTCAAATAAATCTAGGAAAATACAACTGCAGTTATGATTCTTGATCAGTATGGCACTTTATTTTCTTTGAAGTTTGGATAGCTGAAATTTATTTGTTAGAAAATTTCATCATATACCTTATATCCGACACACAATCAGAAATAATTATCTCTCCTTCAGATAAATCGTTCATTTCCTTGATTATGAAGACAACTTGACTGTGTCAGTTTTTCTCTCGCACAATACCGCATTCGCCTTTCATTACAACAACAAATTGATTTCTCCGTAATTTTTCCTGATATGGTATGTCAACAATGATTTCGTTCAACAAGCATCGGCAGAAATATTGAACCAAGTCAACAACAGATATAAAATGGAAATAACCGACTTTATCGGGAGGGAAATCATGCTTTCATTAATCATGTTTCAAAATAAACCACAAATATCAGTGATTGTCCACAGCTATAGCGATTTACAATCCTACAGTAAAAAGAACAAGATTATACCAAATTTCTACTACAACCGTAAGAGATGTGCAAATTGCCCGATATCAATTATCCTTAAAAAGCCTTGATGAATTGTAAACATGTCAAACATTCAAATGAATCAGATCTTCTGTCACTAGAAAGGAATTCCCCCTCAATCGCTTGAAAATATATCTTCTTAAAATTGACACGAAAGAAATTGATATTGGAAATCAAAAATTTTTAAAGCTCAAAGTTTGCAGCTCGTGTATCTGCCAGATTTCAGAATATATGAGTAACAATTGATTAGCTGTCTGAAATCTGAACACCACAAAACGGTGCTTACACTAACAAGGATGTTGAACTTCACTTGAACTGCAGTGCAAATGTAACCTTAAATGTCATTTAAAATATCTGCAGAAATCCAAGGAAATTTTATCAAAAACTGAATTAAATTTAGATAAATTAACATACATATCATAGAAAAAACTATGAGTGTTTGAAACCTGCATGGACATATACTGTGAATTAGCTTATTTTTGTGTGTTACGGTAATCAATTTTTGGGAAAATGAATCCCCACTTAAAAGATGAACATCATGCATAATCACATTCCTGCAAAAGCACTGTTCGACAAGAAATATAGTATATGCATGCATGTCTCTTCTGAGGCCCAATTTATCCATATAAACTTCAATGAAAACAGATTTCAAGTCAAAGTTCTTGACTCAAGTTATATAATTAAGTGACTTAGTGAAGCTTTGGTTTAAGTCAGAATTTTTGACTGAAAGAAATGACAACCAGAGAAGTGCATGGCCGTCTGCTATCGCTCGCGAACGCTCGACATTCTGAACATCTCTCAACTGATAGCAAGATATTACACAGTTTAGCCAAGATCATTTAGTGAGCTGCCAGTTTCATTCAAACTTTGTATCATTATTTTCTTAAACATGTCACTAAATCCCATACCTAGATACACATCTTGTCAATTTCTTACAGATTCTGTCCAATATATTTGACATTTTCCATAAACATGTTCAGTTTAATCGGCCTCGCTGGAAATGTCATTCAGCAATGGCACAACTTCACGTTTTTTTCCTTTCTCCCCTATGTACGTATGATGTAACAACACTTAGTATCTGTGGTATGTCTGCAATTCCTGCCCTCAACATCTTCCAAAGCATGCCTCGCGTACAAACTTCTATGTGTTACATAGCCTACCACGTCAGCTCGATAATGAGTAACATTTGACAAATTACCGGTTCAAATCATATACACTGTGTAACAAAAAAATCTTGGCACCTCCAGTCAGGGAAAGAAATTCTGTTAAGGTCTTTCTAGGTATGATACGATAACGTACGATGGAAAAAATAGTTTTTTCACTAATTGAGAAAATCACATGCATGCATAATAGATTATTACGTGATGAATTCACACTTTTTTGTATTAAATGTACCAGGGAGCAGAAACCTGTTTTCTAATTAGAAAATTCCAATACTATTTTTTTCTGTTGTTTTTTTCTACTCTATTTTCAGGTGACAAAGGACCTTCATTATGAGATAAAAAGAGCCATTATTTTTTAATTTTCATTATGTTAAATTTTGTTTAAAGTCCTAATATTATTATTTACACAATTTGTTAGTGACCTAATACTGAAAAATATTGGGTCTAAAATTTTGTATCGGACGATCGAGGTGAAGGTAATTTTTCTGATCCTTGGATACATGTAGAATCTGTACTACATACTTCAGTACTACATATATAAGAATAGCTGCAGGAAGAAAGGATTCCCAAATATTTAGCAATTCAGCATCTGAAGCTCTCAGTACCAACGTACCTTATTCATCCTTCCTTCATTCTTTCTATCTTTATTTGTCTTCATGATCAATAATTATCTCCAACCAATAAACTTATGCATCCTTCCTATAGTCTTTCTATCTTTTTTTGTCTTAATTATTATTTGTAGGAAATCTATTTATTAACCATATGATTCATAACAATTTCATCCAAAATCACGACTCTAACCTTTTGCTTCCCTCGTCAATTACCATACTCTTGAGAAACATTCTTGTACAGTATGGATCCCTATCAATATGGTAATTGTGTTTGGCTGTTGGGCTTTTGAGCGACATATTTTTCCTGGCCAACCCCTGTAAATACAACATATCTAGTAGACAGATAGGATGGGTTTTATAATCGGTCTGTCACGTTTGTCCATTTCTTGGAAAAATGACAAACGTATCATTATATCCTCCATTAGCCAGCGTATATCTAAAACCTTGATGATATAGATAGTCCAGACAAATATAGATTGGAGATCAACTGTCGACAACTGCGTTGGAGTTTTGACAGACAAATGACTTAATAATCACATTTCTAAAAGTGGTTGTAATTTATTCTTTCATCGTCTTGGCTACTTATCTGATATGATGTGACAAAATAATTACCTCCCCTTTCACCACTCTCTGCAACTAGAAGGTAAAATTTGTTTTTATGATTTTTTTCATGGTAGACAAGGGCATTTTATGACAAATAGCAGGTCTAATATCTGCATGTTAAAACAGTTACAATTTTCTTCAAGAAGTCGTTTTAATGCAGAAAAAGAGTGTGTTGTAGATCGGGAGCTGTCAGAAACTGTAGGGAAATAAACAAAACATCTCAAAGTTAACAAAACAAACAAAGCTACATAGACAGAAAAACATCATTAAAATGTCATTTTGCTAGTAATCTTTAACACAGTCAAAAACCAGGAATGGTCTAAAAACCAAAACACAATTGAAAGTTGAGTGTATTTCTGTTTTTCCCTGATGAAGAAACACACTTTGGAGAAAATACAAACGAGCAGACGACATTACTGGTACTGTTATCGAGCTTTGTTTCCTCCTTCCGCTGATTATTGCCAAGATTTCCCGCTTCCAAATGCTGAATATTTCATTGAGAACTAGATTGAATTCGCTACAAATTTTGTTGTAGCTCAAATTTGTTGTTTTATTTTCTGTTTGACAATTAGGTGAAAATGATTTCTTCAGTCTGATGAGATCCAGTCTCTGTTCTGTTTAGTCGTAGTTGGTGACTTGGTTGTTTAATGTTGCACGTGTGAGGTGCGTGGATGTTTTGGGAGACTGTTCATGTTGACGTTGTGTCTCATTGTGATAGTGGAACTCTTGCTTTTATAGTGCTATCTCACTGAAGCATACCATTGAATACATCGAACAAGCACACCCCACCTGGTCACATTATACTGACAACGGGCAAACCAGTCCTCCCCTCCCCTTATACCGAGTGATAAACAGGGAGTAGAAACTACTACTTTAATAGAATATGGTCAAATATAAGTCCTAATGGTTTTTATGAAGAAGTTTCAACTCAAAGTACAATAAATCTTTTGATTTGTAAATAAATCAATCCGTCTTAATGGCTGTGAAAAAGTAATTAAGCATGCAAATATGAAATTAATCACCATGACATTTCCAGTAGAGATACACCATCTATGAATGAAGTCAGAGCACTATAAACCTACATGTAGGTGAAAAATTTAATCCTAACTTTCACAATTCAGCCCACTTTAAGAGTACAATACAATTATATACATCACAATGTCAACATCACCTTTTCAAAACAACATAACTGTAATTTTACCTGCTGACTGGAAACTGAACCA
Organism: Argopecten irradians; assembly: GCF_041381155.1. NCBI lineage: Eukaryota > Metazoa > Mollusca > Bivalvia > Pectinida > Pectinidae > Argopecten > Argopecten irradians. The sequence goes on from NC_091145.1 coordinate 3,474,696, forward strand.
AAGAAATGAGACAGCTGCCAGCATGACACCCTGCCCAATACCACTGTCTGTACACCAATACAATCTGAGTAGAAAGCTCAAACCTGACCCACATTTAACTTTTTTGGTTTGAAAAGGATGTTTCTCCTTCAAACCTGACAATAAAGTCCTTTGTATGAAAAACATTTTTATATGATTGGCATCTCTTCTACTTGATATCATAAATCAGCTTATTTTTTTGTTTAATTAAATTTCAGGTATTTTGAGGATAAATTGAACAAGATTAAAGTGAACAGTCGGGCAAGGATGGCTAAAGTCGGTAAAAATGGTGTGAATGTATCCAGTATAATTTCTTATGAAATGGAAAAATAAAATCTCTCGCCAAAATCTGTCTGCGTACGAAGAAATTAATTTAAAGTATAGGAATCCTAATACGTCCTCCCGGCTGACTATGTCCGCATGGTTACATTTACACGCAGCCTCGCCTTCAATGCTTTCAACTTTCCTTTACTTTAATGGTCAGAACTGGGAAACGTAAGCAGAACTTGGCCGTCGTATTAATGTGTGAGAACTTTTGGAAGGCCAATGAACGCATTTAGACTGGTTTTCTTTGCCCGACTATTCACTTTAAGGTACAGTAGAACAAAACTCTAAATCATTGTAGGAATGAAAATGTCAAATTAAGTGGCTGCAAAAATAACCGATATTCAAACCAACACTTCCACTGCAAACCCTGGACACATCGACTCAGTTATATACACACATGTCTGTCTGGTATTAAGTTTGTTTATCTTAAGTATCAACATTTCATTTAACATATGGTGACAAGACTAAATCGTATCTGTCCATATAATGATATAGATTATAAGACACATATGTTGCACCTTTCTATCATTACTAGACATCTCCTAGACCGATATCTGAGCATAGTGACCTTTGGTGATCATTTGACCTTGTGTATTATTACCTCCTTACTAAAGAGTTCCGATTTTGATGTCACATGGTGCATCACAACAAAAGGAGATAAAATAATGAGGTATTTGCATGTCAGCCCCTTTTTATGTATATTAGATTACATTTTGACAGCTGGGTTGACATGTAAACAAAGCTGTCAACGTCAACAACAACCTGACCTTTGACCTTTAAATTAAAGAATACACAACTGTTACACAACTTTACAGTTTATACTCAGATAAATGAGCATTTTGTCTGATAGCTAAACTCCTAACATATGAAAGTTTAAAAAGAACAAGAGTACGATTTGAACCAAGAACCTCTGACCTGTAGATAGTCAATATAAAAAATCCCTGTCTACTTTCAGTTCATAATATAGTGCAAACTTATATATTTTTCATATTAAACTAAAAACCCATCAACCTAATACACGATTTGAAATGTACGTTCCTTTATAATAGTATGAATAACCACAAACGTTTTTTAATAGCTTCCCCGTTTAAAAATGTATTAATTCATTTAATCTTAATAATCATGTTTTTCAATTTGTAATCACAGTCGAACAAATAATCCTTTTAACTTGTAACAATATTAGTAAGGATTTAAAAGTTAAAGGGCTATATTTCACATGACCTACACACTTTAAACTGCCACAAAGTTAATGCCAGGATTAAAATCATCTGTACGACAAAAGAACATGAGAAATAAATGGCAGCGTATGAAAAATATTGGTTCAGTTAAAATGAAAGCTATGTTCAGGTCATAGTACTTAGAACACCTTCAATTCATTACCAGTGTCACCCATTCAAAAGGGGGAGATAATCCACTAAAACAACAGGGGAGATAATCAAATGTGACAATTTTAAGCCTTGGCTCACATTGATTGAATAGTTTCTAAATATGTTTGCTCGGGTAAGGCCAAGCATGTGTTAGGTACGTAGCATGTGAAAATCACCAATCAATACTCAGAATAAACAAGTAACAGGTGTAAGGAGAAAATACTAGAGTTGTCTGCCCTTGTAATGTTTACCAACGGAACAAATGTATGCTCAGGGAATGCGAAAACAAACATAAAACTAAACAGAGTATGATGCCGTATACTTAGAGCCATCTGTTTGGGAGAATGCTGAGGTCAAGAGACCAGTACTCGTCGAAATAGAACAAGTCTTTGAAATTGTAACAGGCTCAGAGGGCCTGTATGACAGATTTATTTTTTCAAATTGAAAATAGTCCTTTTTACCAAAGAATAACCAAAACAAAATGTTGTGCAAATCCATGGGATCATGGACTTGTAGCAGTAGGATAGGTCGAAACAGGCACTTTCCATACATACCATACGCTGGCCGTCCTTAAAGCAAAGGTGAGCCGAAAATGATTTTACAAAGGAACAAAATAAGGATGGAGTGTGACCCTTATTTTTGACTCTTTCACCTTCGTGAACAGATTGAATAGACCATCAATGTTGTTTAAGGTGAAGAGTATACAATTAAAACATGATTAGGGAAACTCATTTCAAAGCCAAACGTACCATCTTTCTCACTCTTGCCGACAAAACACTTAGGGACACTTCATTAACATAGACAAGGCCTAATTAAAGCTAAGTATAGACAAGCTTTTCCCCAACCCTGATTAGAGCTAGACAAGCTTCTTACTGACCAAGATTTAAAAAAAAAAAAATTCTTTTAGTTTTTCGAAATGGTTAATTAAATAAGGTTACTTCTTTAATTGCAAAGAACAAGACTCATATGAATTCTAGTTTTAATGGAGCTCTGTAGGCTGAAATAGCTGGAAGATATTTTTCATGTCGAGTAGAAACTGTTTGTGGGAATCCCTCATAGCATTAGATGATGTATAGCCCACATACTTCTTCCAACTTAAAACACCTTCCCATGCTGAGGACATCTATGACATATCAAGTAAATACAAGGTCATTTTGTTTACAAATATCATCTCAACAGCAAGTTTACATTCAGTAATTGTAATAGAAATAAATTTTCGCCAAGATGTATGGAACTACCTCTTCAATTTTTCTGCAAAATCCACAGAGATACATGTGAAGTACTTTGTAAATAATTATCGTAGTATGATGAAGATTTTGAATCGCAGTACAGTGATAAACGGAGTGTTTTTTCAGATATCTCAAGTCTGTTTTGAGAGTTACAAAATTGTTATATATACAACAGGTAGAAATCTTATCTCAAGTCCGTATACTTCACTAAAACAAATTCATCGGTAAAATTAGGCCTGAGAAAATATCTATAAAACTGTAGTTGAGACACTTCAGTACTTGGAAATGGACGGGAGGGGATGCGGAAGTGATCGCGAGATTAGGGGTAACCGACCTGTTAATTTTTAACCTGTACTCTAACAGACACCATGGTACCTGGTATGATGGAACCTGTAGCTAAGTGGTCATGTTTGTTTGCTTCGTGAGTGTCTAATATTTCTCTAGTTTAGACAAACAGGGCAGCAGAGTAGCCAAAACACACGGCATTATTTACAGTGACTTACGATAATGTGTATCCGTTAAATGGAAATGTTTAGTCGATATGATTACCTACTATGGAAGGTGAAAGTCAAACTTATACGAAAAAGCCTATTTGTTCAACAGAAAAGAACATCAACTGTATTCATACTCAAATAACCCCATATCCCCAAAGTGTAAAAGTTCAGTCCCATATTTACTCTCAAACAAGCTCCTTTCAGCTAAAGTTTTGATTTCATTTTTCATTTAAAGTTTGTTCTCTCTCAAATTGTAGCCACCTTCATTAAAAGGCCCATGCTTTATTTATCTGTAAAGTTTTTCTATTTGTTCAAATATTTCAGGATAAATATACATCAGTTTAATCCCTGCCATAACTCACCTTGAAATTTCATCCTATGTAATAACGATAATATAATATCTCAGAAAAAAATGTTAAAAACACATAAAAAGTTAAAAAATCTACAAAATCCAAATCTAGAACATAAACCACTAAGAATATAATTATGACAGGCCGTGTATCGGAATCCTGGGTGGTATCCCAGACTACTCCCGATTATCAGCCTCCCGGTAAAATTTATGATGCGTTTTCATCATAATTACATGCCCGTATTACATAGACCCCTTCTGGTTTTAGTGTTACTGTGTTATATGTAACTGCCGATGTCTTCTCCCGCCCTTTCTAATAAGCACACCTGTACGATAAAAACTTAAAAAAGTTTTGTCAGTTTCATCCGCTAAATCTCGATGCTTTTCACAAAAATATAAAGCGAGTTTTCCATTAAAATCTCCATTTATATATCTATTTAATCTATAACAACTATGCAATGCAAGTTTATAAGACGCTTCATGAATAACTGGATAAAGATCTTAAACTTAACAGAAAACGTGCGAGATCTGCAACGATATTTACGTGAGAGTGGCAGACGCCATGCACACCACCTGCATTGTAAAAGTGTTGCAGGAATTAAAGCTAATTCCCTCTGATTGCTGTTGGTGAAACCTAATGACTCTTTTATTTCTGATGGTTAAGGGAAGCGACAATACCCCCATATTGATTCTGGCAGAAGTGTTTGGCATAAGTCAAAATGTTTAACATCTTGTCTAAGCTGGCCTCCCGGCTCCACCTCCAGATGTAACTATGGCTCGACTCCAAAAATGAAGACTTCTATCTCAGATAAGTTGTTTTTGAGAGAAAAAGTGTAAAAGGCACCTCCATCATTGAAGAATTAGACATGTACAGATCGGTTCAGAGGTGTTAAATGTCTAATTTGAAAAGATGTTATTGAAACATGCTTTAAGTTGTATGTGTAAAGTTAAGAACACAAACAATCCCATTTTTCTTTTATCCGACGCGTTGTAGAGTCAGCAAATTTCAGTGACATCACTAGGAATTTTACATATCATAAAGTCAAGGTGAAAGTGATAATGAATTAAGCAGTGCACTCATGCACATCAATTTTAGGGAATCCGAATGTATTGAAAATTTTGTTGAGAAATTCTTAACTATTTGGGAGTAACAGAACAGATATAAATAGACTTATATAGGTGATGGAGTACCGATAGAAAATGTCTCTTTTCATTCAAACTTTTATACCAACATCACAATATCCTAAACTTGGCAGTACATTCCAGCCAAGGTCAGACAAAACTGGATACATTACTAATCAAAGTAAGGGTAATCGCGGAGCTGCCAGAACACTCTGGCTTTGTAGATTTCATTCATGTAACTCCTAAACAATACAAACAAACGAGAACAAGTAATAAGTTTTTCCATAGTCAAAGCGATGGAAGATAGAAGGATGCGGAACATCCACATATAATACACCTCTTCAGAACGTTATACATAATATGCCATTATTCTTTATAGATATCTGATAAAGCCATGTGTGGCAAATTACCCAACAGCCATTACTGATGCGCAGAACGGTAACTGCTGGTTTCATAAAAGTGTCGAACATTACATCACGGTAATGTCAGTTGCAGGAGCGTTAATGAAACAACAATTACGGAGCCTTAGGAACTATTTTACGGGCGTGATATTGTTAGATAATTAAATTCAACCATAACCTATCTCACATTTTACATCTAGGATGTTTTTATTGGTGTAGCGCAGATGAACTAATTTCACTTGATATACAGTGTGATTTCTGAATGTATATTTTATATTATCAGAGTTTTGTTTGTTTTTTGTCTGATAAATAAAATATTTGAAAATAACTTTGAAATACCTGCATGTGTAACGGGAATCATTTAACACATTTTACAAATTGCCAGGAAGCTGTTTATTGAGTGATAAGTCAGCTGTTATCAACAATAAGCTAACAGCATTATGGACTCTGTATGATTTTTAAAATCAAAAGCTGTTTTAAGGAGGCTGATCAGTCTCAAATAAAATTTTGCAACCTAATTAAAATTAGACTTGTCATTCCGCTCCGCTACGATACTCTACGTTTTGCAAATACTTGTATTGGAGCATAACAGTATCCTAGTGGAGAGGACTAGTCTAATTTTGATTAGATTGAAAATTTTCTGATTATAATTGATATCAGATTGATATTGATATTACATTTCAATTTGTAGAAACTTGCTTAACGTTTGTTTAATTCATTGCTATTTATATATATATATATAGAACTGTAGAATTCTTTGCCATTCTGTACCTTATATAGTTACAAATAACTTTTTTTGCAGCCGAACACCTCAGCCGTGAGGATCAGACATGGACCAGCAAACAGGGCTTTTGTGATAATTATCGCACATATTACCGACACAATATCTGTTTTAGGGGTAATTAATGAAAGCATGTACAGGGAATTATCTGTGTAATATGTCGGTCTTATCACAAATTTCTTGCATCAGTCAATTTTATGCATATTAACAATGTATCGGGTGACGCCAGTTCTGCTTTTGGTATGTGTTGGGAAGTCTCGATCATTGCTTCACCAACCAAGAAAAAGCATTGTTAGCTTTAAGTGCATGAAAAAAAGATATGTAACAATTTTTGGCTTCATATTCTCACACCCTGAATTCCACGCAAATAATTGCTATTGATGTCTTAATTTTCATGAAAAAGAAAAACTATGAAAATTCTGTTTAGATTTTCATCACTGAATTATTTTCCCCTACATATGAAGCACACCAGATGTAGACTTTTAGAAGACATGTTGGATTTCCATCGACCACATGGTACTAAACAGTTGTATGCTTGCCTTTCTCATTCCAAAAGTACGCTTTGAAGTTTGACTAAGGTTTTTAATCGTGGCCAGTGAGCAGTATGTAAACGCTTGGTAGATGAAGTATTTTGGGAGTATACTTTACGATTTCTCTGGCTCCCTACCCGTTTTCTGCTACATAAACACAACATCCTCCCATACATATATAAAAATAACATTATTTAACGTGGAGATTTTTTTAGAGTTCCGTTTTCATCTTTAGTGCAATTCTACTTCAAATGAATCACCATCATTACATGCATCTACATTTCCGGTCATATTTTACCTAAATTTACTACTTTAAGAACAACATAATTTCAGCTTAAACATGAAACTCTTTTCTAAAGTTCAAAACCCCATGGATTATAAAGATTTAAAAACAAAAATCACACAAATCTAAATATCTCTAAATTAAACAAGATTAGTCTAAAAGCATAAAGATCTAAAGAAAAGTAAGATAGCTTTAAATGATAGAATGAAAGAGAAAAGGAGAAACAGAATGGATATATTTTAGGTAAGATATGTGAGAGTGAAAGAGGAAGGATGGATGGTATATATAATATATCATGTGATGAGAGTGATAGTGAGGGAGGGAGGAAAGAAAGGGCAGATGGACAGAGATAGGAAGTTGGGTGTATTATGGGGAAAAAGGGAAATAAAAGGTTGTAAGTAACATGCAAGGTATTGAGGAGTGAGTGAGAGAGAAAGGGAAGTAATAGGTGGGATTGATTTATTATGCAAGATTTGATAGAATGAGAGAGGGAGGTAGAATGCAAAGTGTAATATGCAAGGTTTAAGGGAGGGAAGGAGCACGAGAGAGGGAAGGAGCACGAGGGAGGGAAGTAGAAGGTTGGATATATTATGCGAGGTATGGGAGATCGAGAGAGGGAAGAAGATGGTGGGATATATTATGCGAGGTATGGGAGAGCAAGAGAGGGAGGAAGATGGTGGGATATATTATGCGAGGTATGGGAGATCGAGAGAGGGAGGAAGATGGTGGGATATATTATGCGAGGTATGGGAGAGCGAGAGAGGGAGGAAGATGGTGGGATATATTATGCGAGGTATGGGAGAGCGAGAGAGGGAGGAAGATGGTGGGATATATTATGCGAGGTATGGGAGAGCGAGAGAGGGAGGGGAGATCGAGAGAGGGAGGTAGATGGTGGGATATATTATGAGAGATATGGGAGAGCGAGAGAGGGAGGAAGATGGTGGGATATATTATGCGTGGTATGGGAGAGCGAGAGAGGGAGGAAGATGGTGGAATATATTATGCGAGGTATGAGTAGCACAGAAGGAAGCCATAATTACCATAACCTGTAGAAGACATTCTTACTCTGCTCTGAATTATCTTAATAAATTAACTATTACCAGGATTCTAGCCTAACAAATATCTCCATCAATTCTTTATTAATCACTTACACAAACAGTAAATAACTGTCAAGTAAAGATTGCAGCATATGTAATCTAGACACCTGTATAAACTAGACAACTAGGCCTTACTGTGAACATATCTAACCGTGTATAATCTAGACATCTGTATAAATTAGACAAATAGGTCCCACTGTATACATTACTATGTAACCCTGTATAATCTAGACATCTGTATAAACTAGACAACTAGACCCACTGTGCAGTTTTTTTGTAACCCTGTATAATATGAACATCTATATAAACAAGATAATTAGGCCTCACTGTATACATTTCTATGTAACCCTGTATAATCTGGATACCTGTATAAAACAGACAACTAGGCCTCACTGTAAACATTTCTATATAACCATGTATAATCTGGACACCTGTATAAAACAGACAACTAGGCCCCACTGTATACATTTCTATATAACCATGTATAATATGGACACTTGTATAAACCAGACGACTAGACTCCACTGTATACATTTCTATATAACCCTGTATAATCTGGACATCTGTATAAACCAGACAACTAGGCCCCACTGTATACATTTCTATGTATTCCTGTATAATCTGGACACCTGTATAAACCAGACAACTAGGCCCCACTGTATACATTTCTATGTATTCCTGTATAATCTGGACACCTGTATAAACCAGACAACTAGGCCCCACTGTATACATTTCTATGTAAACCTGTATAATATGGACACTTGTATAAACAAGACAACAAGGTCGCACTGTATACATTTCTATGTAACCCTGTATAATATGTATACCTGTATAAACCAGACAACTAGGCCTCACTGTAAACATTTCTATGTAACCCTGTATAATATGGACACCTGTATAAACCAGACAACTAGGTCGCACTGTATACATTTCTATGTAACCCTGTATAATATGGATACCTGTATAAACCAGACAACTAGGCCACACTGTATACATTTCTATGTAACCCTGTATAATCTGAACACCTGTCTAAACCAGACAACTAGGTCCCACTGTATACATTTCTATGTAATCCTGTATAATCTGGATACCTGTCTAAACCTGACAACTAGGCCCCACTGTATACATTTCTATGTAATCCTGTATAATCCCGACACCTGTCTAAACCTGACAACTAGGCCCCACTGTATACATTTCTGTGTAACCCTGTATAATATGGACACCTGTATAAACCAGACAACTAGGCCTCACTGTATACATTTCTGTGTAACCCTGTATAATCTGGACACCTGTATAATCTGGACACCTGTATAAACCAGACAACTAGGCTACACTGTATACATTTCTATGTAACCCTGTATAATCTGGACACCTGTATAAACCAGACAACTAGGCTACACTGTATACATTTTTATGTAATCCTGTATAATCTGGACACTTGTATAAACCAGACAACTAGGCCCCACTGTATTCATTTCTATGTAATCCTGTATAATCTGGACACCTGTCTAAACCTGACAACTAGGCCCCACTGTATACATTTCTGTGTAACCCTTTATAATATGGATACCTGTATAAACCAGACAAGGTTCTACTGTATATTTTCACTCTGTGATAAGAACCTGTGTATTCTGACCATATAAACTGTTCTCATACTGGTGGTAAACTGTTGTGATAAGAAACAAAATCTGTTGGTAAAAATCTGAAATGTTATATAGTGTGTAATGAACCATTTCATGTGAGAACTAAATATGCTTTTTATTACCGTTTTGTCATATTGTTGACCGTATGTAAATAAAAATATAATTTACGACCAATATGTTGCTATAAATCTCGGCATTTATGTGAAACTACATGATAATTCATCATGTCAGTTTTTTTTTTGAAGGTCACTGGTTCAATGTAGTTCACAAAGCAGCTGGAAGTCTGCTATAGACCAGTACCCAGGAGCTAGGATCAGGGCTTTACCATCAGTACTTAGGGATGACCGAGAACCAAGCGGGCCTCTCGGGCCTCTCACTAACAATATCATCCACAAGGATTTTCCCTGAGAACCAAGAAGCAAGCCTCTTGATCACTATTCCACACAAATGACAGGCCCAAAACTCCTCTTAGATTCAAGTAGGCCTGTCATATGTTGTCTAGTGTTGGCAGATGGCTATTTCTATATCACTATCATCTTCAGTTCACCTCCTCTTGTCAAAGACACACTTCCTGTACAGTCAAACCTGTCTTAGAGACCTGCACCTCTGTATATAGAACAACTGTTTAGTAAGACCACTTTATTGGGGACCCAAGACGCCACTTTATTGGGGACCCAAGACGCCACTTTATTGGGGACCAAAGACACCATTTTCTTCAAAAACCTGCCATAGCTACCACCTTTGTATAAAGACCATCTGCTTAAAAATATGGCCATATTTCTTGGGGTCCCAAAAGGTAATTGTCTTCAATAAACGGTTTTAGAGACCACCTCTGTATAAAAACCATCTGCTTAAAAATATGGCCATATTTCTTGGGTTCCCAAAAGGTAATTGTCTTCAATAATCGGTTTTAGAGACCACCTTTGTATAAAGACCATTTCCTTGGGGATACAAAAAAACAATTTCATCATATTCCGACCTGTGTATAAAGACCGCTTGGCTAAAAAAGTCATTTATACACTGCATGCATAGTCTTTACATATAAGTTGACTGCATAGCTTATTCCCTATAAAATCCTCATATACATGTAAACATTTACAGATAAAGTATTAAAGTCATTCTGGCCAAATCATCATTCATTAATATAATGTAATAATATGTTTTGTATAAAATGCCTGCTTTGGGAGTTGTTGATATTTTTTCCCCTGGAAGCAGATGCTAATCCATGACTTATGTATTAATCCTCCGAGCAGACGTAAGGAGCAGACGTAACATTAATCACTCGGTGAGACACATCCTGTTAAAGGAATTTAAAGACGTGTTTATAATTTCTCTCATTCTCCTCCCTCCCCCTCCTCCTCTTCCCCCCTCCCAAGTTTATTACTTATAGACTTGTTATGAAATCATAAAAACAAAAACATCCCAAGATCTGACTAGAAAACACATACATCTAATATGGTAACGACTTCTGTGGAGATGTTAGGGTGACTGTTCATTGATAATCCACTATATTCTACCAAGTAAGCAACCTTCCCCCTTGTGCAAGCTTCGAGTTTATACTTTAAATTTGAAATGCAAACTGGAACAAGAGGCCCAGAGGGCCTGTATCGCTCACCTGGTTTGTAATGCAAAGTAATGTTCTGAATACAGGTTCATTGTTTCTTTTCTGAAGGAATTTGAATATTAACATCAAATTTCCCTATTGGGCCCCACCCCTCCTGCCCCCCGGGGGGGCCAGAGCCAAAATTTATACAAGTTCTGTTCCCCTTCCCCCAAGGATGTTTGTGGCCAAATTTGGTTACAATCCATGTAGAACTCTATGACTAGTAGCAATTTAAAGGATTTACCTCTATTTCCCCTATTGGGCCCCACCCCTCCTGTCCCCGGGGGACCAGAGCCAAAATTTATACAAGTTCTGTTCCCCTTCCCCCAAGGATGTTTGTGGCCAAATTTGGTTACAATCCATGTAGAACTCCATGACTAGTAGCGATTTAAAGGATTTACCTCTATTTCCCCTATTGGGCCCCGCCCCTCCTGCCCCCGGGGGACCAGAGCCAAAATTTATACAAGTTCTGTTCCCCTTCCCCCAAGGATGTTTGTGGCCAAATTTGGTTACAATCCATGTAGAACTCTAGGACAAGTAGCAATTTATAAGATTTACCTCTATTTCCCTTATTGGGCCCCACCCCTCCTGCCCCCGGGGGACCAGAGCCAAAATTTATACAAGTTCTGTTCCCCTTCCCCCAAGGATGTTTGTGGCCAAATTTGGTTACAATCCATGTAGAACTCTATGACTAGTAGCGATTTAAAGGATTTACCTCTATTTCCCCTATTGGGCCCCGCCCCTCCTGCCCCCGGGGGGTCAGAGCCAAAATTTATACAAGTTCTGTTCCCCTTCCCCCAAGGATGTTTGTGGCCAAATTTGGTTACAATCCATGTAGAACTCTAGGACAAGTAGCAATTTATAAGATTTACCTCTATTTCCCTTATTGGGCCCCGCCCCTCCTGCCCCCGGGGGGTCAGAGCCAAAATTTATACAAGTTCTGTTCCCCTTCCCCCAAGGATGTTTGTGGCCAAATTTGGTTACAATCCATGCAGAACTCTATGACTAGTAGTGATTTAAAGGAAATGTTGACGGACGGACGACGGACGGACGGACGACGGACGCCGCGCCATGACATAAGCTCACCGGCCCTTCGGGCCAGGTGAGCTAAAAAATGAATACCATATAGTTTCTCTATCTGATTTCTGATGGAAATTAATTTGTGGCTTAAGTTGTGTTTTAATTTTTTGGAAGATCTTAATTTGGTCTCAATAATTAGCACTAATCTTTATTTTCCTTAATTTTTTTAAGTTCCCTGGGTGCTTATTTGTTCAAATACGGTACTATGTATTGTAAATACAAGGAGAAATAGTTTACTGATTGTTGGAATGGCAGGCACTGACAACAGTGTGATCTCTACTTATATCCTCGCTGTTTTTTCTCCACAATTATCTATGACTGATGCTTCCCTTAAATACGAGCTCTCCAATGTGTATGCATGAAAACCACAAAACTCCTAAAGTGCTTGTAAGCGGGACCAGATGTAGAGATTCAGAATAGCCCCGCCCCCTTTGTCAGCGAATAAGTCTGATTAACCCAAACAATAAAAACCTGGCCACCATTACTTAAACATTTAGAATTAATGAGATAGCTACATGATAATCAGGTCCATGCCAGTAAAGTAATATGGCCGCCCCCAATGCCGACACCTTCTACACATCCAGACTCGACAGCAAGGTGATTTTAATGCGGATACCGCAGATTTCCAATTTCTGAGTTTGTCGTTTAGTATGATCTAGCCCGCATTCCTTTGGCCAGGTGTAGGAAAGCATGTTAACCTAAATCGGCTTCAGGCTTGTCTGCCAAAATGTTGCCGTAAACCTATGGATAAGATGATTTTCTTTGTAACAAAAGGAAGAGGAGATGTCACAGACGATACTTAAGTGTGCATAATAATTGCTTATTTTCTCATTTTTCTTTATTACATAACTGGCTTCCCTTCATTAAGAGGAAAAGCATTTGGGTCCTTTTTCTACATTTTGATTTTATCCCCCCACCCAACTTCCCTTTCTTTCCTGAGTATTGAGGAAGATATAATTGTGGTGATATAAATCAAATCAGTGAGGCAAAAAAACCAGACCAATTCCTAAACTTTTAGAAAAAATGTCTTGGCCAGTAGGGAGCATAGATCAGTCTATTTTTGGTGATTTGGAGGTGAGAGGGTACCTTATGGTCGACTGATGTCTACACTTTAATTCCGTGTGTCTGGAATCCGTCTGCTTCTGTAGCTCCCACAACATAATTATCAACATCCAAACCAAGTGATGTGTTACCTTGATCAAATCTCGTTAACTCACCTGTTCTGGTTTAAGTCCAGGAGGCACCCAGGTGTATTCTTCCAGTGGACACCCACTGTCATCGTCCGACGTAGAATTACGTTTCGTGTCGTGAATTAGACGCTGAAGACTGCGTTCCTGGTCCCCAGTACTGCTCATGTCATGTGTCTCCGGCGGACATTTGCAATGTTTACATATTTTTCTGAAAAAATATAAAACGAAATTCGCCATAAGTATTTTTTGGAAGTTTTATAAGCAATATATACCAACATTCATAAATAATATACAGATAAGCATAATTCACTGAGGATGTCATCTAAACGTTAAATATAGCTGCTTATTCATTTATTAATTCCTTTTCTCATTTACTCTTCTGTAAAAATGGAAACGCCTACCAGGATATTTCAGCTACGTGCTTTCACAAATCCCACGTTATTGAACACAAAGACTGAACAGACAACAGTACTGTTTCCAAACAAACTGCTTACATAATAGCAATGGATAAAATGCATAAAAGCAGACGGCGATCGACAATATGTCCCGTCCTTCGGGAAGGGTTACTATCTAGTTCTATCCCAATCAATTACATTAGATAGTCAACATTCTGCATAAGCTAAAAGCTATGATAACACAATCTACATAGTTCACACTATCCGAGGGTGAACGGAGAGGGATTCAGACAAATGTTTTCGCGTTCCATTCATGTAAAGCTCTACTGACGATCCTTGGTGTTTTTTTTTTATCTATGCTACACATATTGTAGGAATTCAACAATAAGGATATAGGGTTTTCTATAAAAGGTTCATCCTTTTTAGTTTTATTTACTATTATGAATGTACACCCCTCTCTCTGTGTAAGCAGAAAGCAGAGTCATTCCTACAAACCAAATGTCAATACTGCTGAGCCAGCAATATTAAATAGACACGATTCTTCAATAGATTATTAACTCCCAGCAGTCATTTCAATAATTATTTATCTGTTAAGATTTCCCCGATTTGATCATAAATCACCATATCTAGTGTGTGATGATTATTCTTTAATGCATGCAAACACTCTTTTAAAGCATTTTGCATTCATTATGTATTTTCAAAATCATCACCCTTAATGTGTCATTTCAATGAAATCTTTAAGGAATACCATTGCAGTGATAGGCACCAATTGTACAGAATCGCTTTAAAACACCGAAGAGTTCCATACAGTTTCATGTCACATCTCCCCTCACCACAGGAACAGGAAGCAGGATTTACATGGTGTAAAGACGGAGTCATTTAACCCTCTATGGCGCCCAATAGGTTGTCATGGTAACTCTGGGGGCACCCCATGACAATACTTGACTTCACACTAGAGAGTTCTCAAAGTCGTGCGACATGGCTCCATTATGAGATTTCATTGACTTGAATGTACACATCAGGGAGGATGAATTTTGTGATTCTAGATTCTGTTTTAATCATTCAGATGAGAGTCTTTTCACTGTCCTTGAGAAGACATATTGTAATGTCATTAGTTGGAGAAAAAGTTCAATCTATTACTTGATTCAATCTTATTTATATTGATCTGTGTATCCATCTAGCATGAGCTATCTGCAATGATATTGGAACACACAGTTGATTTATGTTTGTTTTATAAACATTCTATTAACAGTCTTAAGAATGTGCAAGGTTTAGGTGGAAGATAGTCGGAGTACTTGGAGAAAAGGCACTGACCTACAGTCAATACCTTGCAACTACCCTACATCAGGATTCCAATTCGAAACCCCGAAATGGAGAGCTTGTGGTAACATATCAAGGCATCTTAACCACTCCGCCACCGCGGCCCAATATTGAGCGAAGTTTAGATATTGCAAAATGTTGTTTAAGTTGGTGAACAATATTTCTGAGTGAGTTCATTATAATTTTCTATTGGCAACATTAACAAAAGAGAAATCAAATTAAGTGTTCTTAACCGTCATAATCCTGTCGATAAAATTAATCTTTAGAAAGTTCATTAGTAAAGTATCTGTTGATTAGTCTAACGAGCAATCATGTGACTAAATTCTATTATCATGGGTATAATCCTATAAATGTTTTTTTCAATGTGGTTGAAACTGCTGTAAAAAGAGTTTTAAAGACTCTGATCTTACTAAGTACTAGCAGACACTATGGAGACAAGCCTCAATCAGATCGTGTCTAAGATTTCTACTGGGGATTGTCACATGTCCTAATTACGATGTTAGCTTTCAGAGGTTAGTGACGGAATGCATGGTGCGTGTTGGTAAGAAATCTTATAAATTTTTACAGAACGAAAAAAAAAGGTCCCCTCTTCTCAATTTACTGAAAAATATTTTCAATATCTATGGAGTTATACACGTACCAAGCCAATGTTCATTAATGCAAAATATCTGTAATACCTGCATACTTTAATATATGAATATTCACAACAGAAGTTAAAATTCAGGACCTAATTATATAATCATTGGGCAAAAAATCACACAGATTTCTAGTCTTAACAGATTAAATTTGTGCTAATTTCATTTACAAGTCTCAAGACAGAAAAGTAATATTTGTTATGATTATTAAGATAATAAGCAGAAATTAAACTACCATAAAACAAAACTGGATATCCTATCTATTACAGAGCGAGACTATAATGTTACGAGAGCCTTGTATATCCAAACACTATAGAACAAAAGTACTGTGTCATGACCTTCTGGTATACAGCAGTCAGTTCAGAAATAATTCATGATACATAAAAGCACTTTGACCTTTGAAAGTCTTTGAACTGTATAGTTATCTGATGTAACTAGATTACATACTGTTATATAAAAGATTGTCCGCCCACAGTACGGAATTCTAAAACCACTTTATTGTAAGTAATGATGCCGTATCATGCACATTAATAAGAATTTTTATTTCATTGAACTTTCTCTCTTAATATGTTGATCTTTGAAAACTATCCCTTGGTAATTGAAAGAACTGTAGTTTTTTTTTGTTTTTGACATTTTCGCGTTCGATATCAATACCTTCATGAATATTTCAAATCGAACATGAGTGCCATTTACACTTTTGGCTTTATTGATCACAGAACATGAGAAAGCGATGCGTTCCTACTCGCCACGATTTTTATCGGCCCTACCAATAAACACAATCATACTCTTATTCACTCTTCATACCCTGCCACAACCAAACGGGAGGAAAAGCCCGAAACTAATTGGTCGTCTTTTTATGGTATGAAATAAATGCATGAAATGACTGCAGTGTATAGAAGAAAATTCCCAGCCAGAAACAAATTATACAGAATATGACGGGCGGACAATATTCTACCGAATTTTGATGAGATTAGACTTTGGCGCAGGAGAACTCCTTGCATGTTTACGAGTGAGTGATTAAGATGAAAATGCAAATATTATACAAAAACGCTGGCAGTAAATACGACATTTAATTTACCTCAATATGCTCAGCTACAGAACATTTATAGACAAACAACTGCATCAATTACGCAGCACTCTACGCCAGAATGCTGGTTGAATTCCCAAAGGACTTAGAGCATTCAGGAGTGCTACTCAAAACTACATTTGCATGATCATGGCAAAATGTCATGCAAAAGGTCTAAACTTACTCTAAATGAAAATGTATTTGTTTTTATGGTAATAACTTCTACCAGGACTGGGATTATCCTCCCAGGAACGCGGGCTGTAATTCAGCGTCTGGTCACCATTCAGCACGGAACAATCCTTGCAGATAGAGACTCAAGGTTATCGCGGAGAAAACAAAAGATTTCTAGTTCATTTAAAATCAGAAAATTGACTGGAAAACAATTGTTTAAATTGATTAGTAAACTCAAGGGTGGAATAGAAAGATATCTTGTGTTTGGTGTTCTTCCTTGTCGGATATCATAATGGACTACTGCAGCTATTGCAATGAATTGCCCATTGAAAGGAAAGTCAGCACAGAAACTTCACATAATACTATCTAAGACTACTCTATATGCAATGCCAAACCACGGCAACAGAAATTTGTTTACTGTGCTGTAAATCACATTTTATCAAGCGAAGCTCAAAGAATGTGACCAACAAAACAGAACATGCAAAGTTAATTCAAGTCTTTTGTTTCTCATACTTAATTGTCTTTCAAGTGTTTGGGGAGAAAGATCCTAAAGTCTGCTGCAAGTTTCGTTTTTGTTGGAACTGCGTTAACAACGTTTCCAATAAAGGAATCTACAACGTCCTATATAGCCTTTTAATGTAATTATGGGAACATTCTAACTCGGATGAATAACATGTGGCTTCCGGACCAAACATGTTTATATGAAATTAAGTGGACTTTTTTTAGTGTATATCATCATGCAAAAGCGCATGTCAAGACTAGATTCGAGTGATGTAGGAAATTACAGTGTTACAACACATTGAACGACTCCTTACATATCTTTCTAGGATATAAACAATTTCACAATTTAATACAGAGCAGTTTTCTGTCAAAACAAGTATTATGTATCTTAATAATTCAATTAAGAGACAAACTATTCCAGGCATAAATATAGATTTGTGCTCTAATATAGTACTCGGCAACTGTTACTAAGCAACATTAAGCTGTTATGTTTACCATGGAATAATACAGTTAACTAGCAACACTGCTATTATCTAGCAATAATTATACTGTTACTAAATAGAAACATTGCTGTAACCTAGCAATGATACTGTAACCTAGCAATAATGCAATTATCTAGCAACAATGTAGTTACCTAGCAACAATGCAGTTACCTAGCAACAATACAGTTACCTAGCTACAAAATACTATTGCCTCTATTACCTTATGCAACCAAATACACAAATGTGTTATTTCATAAAAAAATTACACAATACTCAAATATTGTTTTTAATACAGATTTCAAACCAATCAATAAAAAATTCTTATGTAAATAGTACTAAATACTGCTGCTTGAAATGACTTATATTTGACTCTACCTACACAAAAATTCTTTTGTTTCCAATCCATTTGCTTTGAATACTTCATTAGCTAGTGTGCATTGAAAGGCCCTTGACAAAGTTAATTATAAGCCCTCTCTTGTTCCTTTGACATTTTAAAGTGACTTTAATCCCACAAATCTTTGTTTTTCATTCTTTATTGATAAAGAAAAAAGCAGGCACTCGAGAAACACAAAAATTACGACATGAAGATTAATTAAGAAGGTTATCAATAGAAGAGAATTAGCTTCATATTGACAAAAAACTTCAGTTAACCTTTATTAGAAAACACTGGGAAAGAAAATCTCAAAAGCAATTCAAATAATCTTGTTTTAATAACAGTCAATGTCATTTGATTTACCGCACGCAACAGAAATAGCTGCAGTCAGCCTTCAAGTGCCAGTTCAACAAAACGTTCAAAACCAAGTTATCCAGAATTCAACTATAATTCTTCCTCAGAGAAAATATGACAAGTTGGACAACAAAACTTTCAAAATCTCTAAGTAACAGTACTGAGAAATATCGCTAACTACACAGAGAGAATTACATAGCTTTACACTTGGATAGGCATTCCCTGTGTTAGGTCGGAAAGCCTTTCCGACAAGCCTCTTTATGAATCAATACTTTGATTATGTGTGATTGTGTGAAGCAACAGGTTTCTTTTGTTCTAATATAAATATTCGGTTGTAAATCTAATTGATAAATCCGAGATGTAATCCGCGCTTCATTACTCACAGGAAGTGCGGCCATAGTCCTTTTCCTGTTTTTACACAAATAATGCAAATTAGTAAAAAAAAAAAAAAATGTGATGAAACTTGATGCATTGAGATTAAATTTCTGAGATAAAATATTTCTCCACCCATTGTTCTGTTTCAATTACTCAATTTCATTTGTTCTTTTCTTCTTTGTTTGTATGAATTAATGATTTCTGTTTCTTGTCCTTTCTTTTTTCTTTTGCTCTTGAAAAAAAAAGACTATCAAGGCATCAAGGAACAAGTTACATAATTATATAGTCATATACAGATTTATATAATATATAGATCATACAGGTACAAAGTGATAATTTTCCATTGTTAGTGATAATTTGTTTAATTATTGTAACCTTTAGCATGTACCACAATTTTTTAAATTTTATGCATCACATATATTGGGGCGTACCACGTCTTCCAAAGTCTCACTATAGCTATAATACCAGACTGAACGTGCATACAGATGGTTTTGAAGGGGTTTAACTCATTCACCCCTGTAAATTCATAATGAACTATTCCATCCTTTGAATTAGAAGAGGTTAAGTGTCTACAGGGGTGAACACTGACTATAACCGATGAGAAAAAGACAAGCAATAGGTAGAGTCACGTTGGCAGTACCTATGTATCCCCAATCCAAAACAGCTTATTTTACATGGAAACAAATTTATCTTTTCATTTGGCCTTATTAATAAATTATGTTCAGAGACAGCCTACCTCAAAACAAACAAATCATTTCACTTGGCCTTATTAATACATTCCATTCAGAAACAGCCTACCTGGTAACAGATTTTTTCTTTTGGCCTTATAACTATCAATCAGAACATCCATTCAGAACAGCCTACCAGGAAACAAACAAATCTGTTCACACGGCCTTATTAATAAAATTCCATTTTGCTAAAAGCAAGGTTTACTTTGTAATCAACACATGATCAGTTATAACAACTAATTGTGTTTTAGAAATGCAATAACTCTACTTTTGATGGTGAGCATGTTTTCAAAACGCAGCGACTCAGATCTGCCAACGCCACGTCCATATTGCAGATTGATTTGTTGTAAATACAAGCATTCCATTATGCACAGAGAGGAATTCAATTTTAACTTCATATGAATCCTTTCAATTTCACTATCAGCAGTCAGTAAAGATTTTTTTTAAATGCAGCACTAACATTGCAATTAAATTTCTTGTTTATTTTGCAGCTGATAATGAAGACAATGTTACTAAAACATAATAAGCAAGCTAAGTCAGTCCATGACACCAAACCTGTTCCGTCTTTGGATATTACAAACCTGTTCCATCTTTGGATATTACAGAGTTATCTAGATCTGCCCTTGGGGGAAGGTAATGATAGGGACGTCATTGTTTTGTAAGTGAAACATTGTTTCACTGACGCATATGACATTTAAACTTTCAAATACATGACATTACAATATATACCTTTTCACAAGGGTAAGTAACTCTTAATACAGAATAACCAAAATATTGTGAGACAGAATTAAACAGAGAAAATACCATTCATGCTCAACTAGAATAGAAAAACCTTGCATGTTATCCTAGGCTGAACTCCAGAAAGCCAGAGTGGTGAGGTAAATTAGCTTATTGCTGTTTGTTTTGTTAAAAGTATCACTGATAGTGATTCTCAGCACTTGAATCTGTAATTAGTAGAGTATACCAATGTAGCTTATCACTGGCTAATAAAACCATAAAATTGCCAGCCCCCCGGCCTCCATCCATCCTTTTACCACCTGACAGTTTTTTATACAATCTGAGTAAAAATCTTGTCAATGTTTAGCATGAACACACCCACAGCTAATTGCTTACTGCACATGTTACCATGGTTACTGCCTACTTTGGTGAAAGACAAATACAACAGACAACTTCCTGTTTGTAAGTGTTTGTTTTAAAACCGTTTGAATGTATACATGATTAACCAATATATGGAACCATTTTCAGGGATATTTTGCAGACTTCTGACGAAAGAATTTTTTTTTTTTGTAAAACTCCCTGTCTGCTATCCCCATCAATTGCTTTGAACCTTGGTGACACTAAGAACTTCTGATGACCTTGTGTTCCTCAGATATTTATGTTAAGCAAAAACCAGTGTCAAGGTCACCATATATAATTGCCAAGGGAAAATCAGGTCAAGGTCATCAATATTGACTAATGAAAGTCAGGGTCAAGGTAATCAGACACTAAGAACTTCTGATGACCTTGTGTTCCTCAGATATTTATGTTAAGCAAAAACCAGTGTCAAGGTCACCATATATAATTGCCAAGGGAAAATCAGGTCAAGGTCATCAATATTGACTAATGAAAGTCAGGGTCAAGGTAATCATTACTGTAATCAATATTAAGGTCATCACTATCATCAAGAAAAAATCAGGTCAAGGTCATTATGATTCACTAGTAAAAATCAGGGTCATTAAGATCATCATTTTTCAGAGTGAAAATCAGTGTCAATTAATATCATTCTTCTGTCTGACTACTGGGAATATATGTAGGCAAAATGATGATAAAAAGTTATCTTCTTCAGAAAATTATGTTCTAGACAATCCTAGTCAAAAATTTACAGGGGGTCGCTGCGAAGACAGTATGGACACATCGGGACGAAAGATCCCTTACATTCCCGACAATCCTACCTCAATACTTACAGGGGAAACTCTACAGGGCCTATATGGACACATCGGGACATACCAGGGCGAAGGATCCCAGTTACAGTACAACAGTTTGATAACAGAATTCTTGCGCCATATGAAAAAACATCTAATCTGTTTATCTAGGATAACAGAACCTGTTGAACTCATTTTCATGGAGGTTGTAGTACAAACTAATCTATATGGACGCCACAAATATTCAACTGATAGAACATGTCGTTAGATTCCTCTGGGACCTAATGTTCTCATTGATACGACTAGAACCTGGAATTAAAACCTTACTGAATTCATATTATACATGACCAATGGAGGGAGGAAGGGGTGGGGGTTGGTCTTATAAGACACAAAAGCATGAGTAATATATGTGAATACATATACAAGCCCAGTATATGCACTAGGTCATATCATCATATGTCATGAACCAAAGCACAAGAGGACAACATACCATGTCAGTAACTATTATTTCAAACAAATAGATTGCTTCATGTCTCATATGACTAATGGCCGTTTTGTACTTTTCCTAATTTAGAAGGTTGTTGTATCTACCTGTACTTTTACATTCCCTCACCACCACCTTCCATGATCAAGCCACCAAGGTAACACACTGGTCACCCCTTCCCCTCCCTATGTCCCCTTCCCCCTTTTCCTCTGCCCCTCACCCGACTTCCCCATTTCCCCATTCACCAAACTACCTATGTACCTAGTTTTGAAACTACCTGTACTTAAGCATTGCCCCTACCCCCATTTCCTTCCAATTTCAATTTCAAGTTACCAAGTCAAAGTAGCAGCCATCTCCCCACCCCCATTTTTTGAAGTTGAAACTACCTGTACTTTAGCATTTACCCCTACCTCTAATCTAATCCCTTCCAATTTCAAGTTAAGGTAGCAGCCACCCCACTTCCTTCCCCCCAAACTACCTGTACTTCTGAACTCCTTCCTTCTCTATAAATCTAAACACCAGCCAAAAAGAATATTTATATATCGCAGACCAGTAAATAAAAGAAGTTTTATCATGGCTACAGGCCTATATACATCTGTCTGTGCTAATTGTAGAGTAAAGATAGACAGAATATATATCTTCCTATATCTCTATTTAGTCGGCCATAACACCTTGCCAACCTGACTCAGAGCCAACAGGTCAGTCTGTAGTCTATTAGGGCCTGTGTATATTGGCATTCTGGCCAGTAAAATAGATAAACTGACCGGTCTGCTATATACACAGACTGTGTCAGTGGGATTAAGAGGAACATTAATCGCTCATTGGAATTAATTGGCAAGGTAAACTTGTTTTGTTTTCCGTTCAGGTGTATCAATACGGATGGCAGTGGGTATCAATACGGATGGCAGTGGGTACTTAACCACGGCATTCCAACTGGTCAACAATGGTCAGTGGTGGTCAGTCTCATCATTTGGATGCTCTAGCCCATACATTTGGACAATTGGTCAAAATAATGACACATACATATACCAATACAATCCCTATTCTATCACCATCACAGTTGGCTCAAATGATATCTGTCAACTCACAAGACAACTCAGCTAATCACATGTGAGAAACAGAATATGATACTTGTAATTATGTCATATGGAGGTCATTTATGTTGTACAATAATGTGATGTGTCAGATTTCATCCAATTCTATTGCAAACATGAATTTCTCACACTGTTAAAAATCAAATTGTATATTTTAATTTTCTTTCACAAAATTTCTTCTCAAAAAATATTTTGTTACTTCCATTATTTTTTGTTTTACATCTTACTAACAACAAAAGTTATTTAACACTGTGCTAGGCATTAAAGCTGAAGGTAATTAGAGGTATATAATTATACAAGTGGCAAAAAACAGGCTATCAAATAAACTGGGACTGAATATCAGGCCACTGCACCCAAAGTAGGGCAAAGCAAAGGTGTACCTGGAAGTTAGTCACAAAATGTCAGATCCAAAAGTTTACTATCACCATATATAGTATCTATATATATAGGTACAGTATCAAGCATGTCTTTAATGTTAAGATGACATCACAGAACTCTGATGACCTTGATGACCTTGACCAACTTAGAAGGAACCTGTTAAATGTGAATTTATATGATACAAAATACCATGATCAATTTCTATTCAAACTTTTGTAAACATTCTTTACTCCGAGGAACTTACGAGAGATCTATTTAAATAACGATGACACACTGAACCACAATTTCTGCCTTTGTCAACTTTGTCGTCTGCTTCTCTCGTACAAATTCATTATTTACTAGTTTATATTTTTATAGCGGTTAGTGCGACATATCTCCTGTCTAGTTGAGAAGGAAATATTGAAATCCGATTGAAAATCTCTCCCTAAAATCAAATAGCTAAGCCGCTATAGCGAGCAAACCTGCTCATACACTGAATCTCAATCCTGCAATAGCCATTCATATGATTGGCGATTTACATTCCAAAATCCACAGGATAGCATGAACATGGATGGATTGAAAAATAATTCTTAAGGTAACAGAGAGTGATATATAAATAAAACTAGAATTACGACACTGACTCAACATTTGGTAATCCTACATACACAGAATAACACAGGTGTTAAGGACGTGTCAGATTTATTGGTGGAGGAAAGTCAGAGTACCAGAAGAAAACCACTGACCAGTGGTCAGTACTTGACAACTGCCCATATGTCGAGACCATGCACCACATATTCAGCAGCCCCCACTCATATGGTCACCAATAGTATACAATAGAATTGTAAAATATCAAACGTTAACAAAGCTGGTTGAATGAAAGATGGTATATGGAAAGGAAAGAATCATCTTTATAAAGTAGACAATTTTATCCCGTTCACACATATATACAGGACACATATACGTGGTAAAAAAAAGTCAATGATACATAAATCATTCTCTCTAATTGAACAGGTCAAAGACTGAATCCAGCCTGGAGAACAATTTGGCAGTGATAAAATGCTGTTAGAAGACTGAGCCATATTTGGAACTAACAACATCCGTTGATGAGAAAAATATGTAAATGGACAAGAGAAGAGTGTCACAGATCATGCAACTCTCAGACTTGGTAGCGCCAGTTGATTGAAGATTTCTACCAAGGGAGATAACAGATTGGGAAAAAAGCTGTTTCAAAGCAATTAAAGAATAAATCTTTACACTTCAGAAGCTCTCCATAGAACGACTTCGGATTCTAGCTATTTCAGCAATACCAAGGAAATTTAGTAGTATCTTTGTATAGAATAACAGTAAATCTGGAATTGTGTATACGTTTAATTGAGTTTAACAGCTTTATATGATCATTTAAAGATGCTCCACTGCTGACATATGATATTTTTTCTCTATCAAAAACAGGAACAGACGATTTAGTATTTTTCTTCAGTTACAAAAGTTACTTAATTTCCGCCATTACCACCATTGAAAAGTTAAAGCTTCTACGTTTACTCCAAGATGAAAATATTGAAACCAATTAATCTCGTTCCCAAATAAATTCTGTGGCACTATGTACTGTATGGAAGTCTGTGACTGTTCTTACTTTGATCAAAAAAACAAACCTCCTCGGCATCATGTTGACGGATCCCCTGACATCTCACAGATTGACACGTGATATAATCTTAAGAAAAACTAGTTTTGATTGAGTTTGGGGAAATTAAGAAATCAGTGCAGTCACTTTGCATGCTGTGATCCATGCCTAAGTTTTCTAACCTTCTTGTTCAAGATTTTATGATAACGCATGCATCATCATTCATGGCACTATCTAGTGTCTAGTTTTAGTTTCTGTTTGTCTGTCAAAACATGTGACATAAACAAGATATATCTTTCAATCCATAAATTACGTCCTGACGTCCCCATTGACAAACAACACTTATACAACAGATACTATCTACGTTAGAGAGCTGTAGTCGGGTAGGAAGCAGCCATGTTGTGTTACCGTGGCGATATCTTCTTACCTTGGTGACGATAATTACCTTTGTACTCAACAACATCATAATTATTCAAGTCATTCAAAAGAACACAGAAACAAATTGAGGAGAAAAATGTTGATATTGCCCGAGATAAAATGATATACTCCAATGAGTCTGATGTTTATCGGTATAAGTAGGATTTCTGTACAGATAAACACTTAAGATAGCGACACGTAGAGAGTGAAAACAACTTTTGAATTCATAAAAACAGAAGTTTAAAAATGTTTACATTTTTTAGTGAAATATTTCATCCTATTTAACTCTGATAAATAACTTGAACAACATATATGTAACTTGAATATTCAAAATTCCAGTTGCAATATATCATAGGGCCTTAATGGCCTAATGGAGCAGTGAAACATTACCACTAACCCTCGACATCTGGATAATCAACCATTTAAATGATTGGAGTTCTATAGTCTGAAATTCCAGGAAATTTTTTTTTTATCGTGCAACCAATCAAACCATTTTATCATTAATTTAACAAATATTTGGATTAGAAATTTGCTAAAGAATTCATTCATTTTGGTTACTGCTGTGAATGCCTACAGGGTCACAAACTCTCAGCGAAACATGCATCGGAAACATCCCGAACAGCCATGAAGCAGTTTATATGTAGAACGCAATTACGCCTAGTCTATATATCTTAAAGTTCTCCCGTCCCCAACCCCCCCTCCCCCCACTGCTGTGCATCTTTCCTGCTTTATGGATATGACACCATAAAACATGCATGTGTGCATAAATTGGTGCACACTTCCCATGCATGTAACAGTGGCCATCTGGACGACTATAAACTCTTCATCTCATAAACGTTTGGCACCAGAGATTTTCTTCTGCATCAAGATAACCTCAAAAATCAAACATGGAAGCTACAAGCTTACAAGTCTTAACTTTCCTTTGAATTTTTTTCTTTTTTTTTTTTAAGATTCGAAAAATGCTAAAAAGCTAGTGAATGACTAAACTTTGCAACTTTCTCCCAACAGGAAGTACTGCATGCTTGTACAACAACTTGTGGTTTTTGGTTGCCATGGCGATGAGTTAGCACAGCTTGCCCAATTCATCAGTAGACCAATTTTACACCCCCTAATTATAACCAGATTGGCAATGATCGGGGAAATTGTTTTTGGATTGGGGTTTTAAACCTAGGAGGTGTTTTAGGGTATATCTCTCAAGTGAAACCAGCGTCTGTCTAATAAAATCTCCCAGGCAGAAAGAATAAGAAAATTGATGAATCTCTGCATTGAGGGGAACGATAGGAGGGGTGCTTCTGTTTCTCTACCTGTGTTGATATGGCCGGCCAGCTGCTAATGTTCTTACAATAGGCTCTTGTGGCATGACAGACTCTTCTCCACTTAAATAACAGTTCTGTACATCCCCACCCCCTCCCCCAACACTTACAGACAAGGGTATGGCTCATCATTAGTCACCATTAAGGAACAAGGACACAAGCTCCCTACACTCTCCTACAATTATGCACCCCCTCTCTAATCACACTTATGCTAATTCCCCACCCTCCCAATTCTGCATCCCTTACCCAGACACATGCTAAAATAACATCACCACCCTTACACAATCCTGCAACCCCTCCCATTCAATCCCCTCCCCCGCACCCTTCTCCCTGAAGACACATACCAACATCCCCACCCTCCCTACCTCCACAATCTTGTATCATACCCCTACTCCCATAAAAACACTTGACTGCAATTTTTTTGCAGATCAAGCGAAAAAACCTATAGCCAGATCTAGAAAGGAATCATCTACTCCCAAATCTAGTTCTGTTCCTGTCATATACACAAGAGATTCCACTACCATCAGGAAATGAACCTATATATTCTTGCTGTGATCTTCCATTGTCAGTCACAAATCTAATATCCTAGCTCACATAGCAAGTCAGAAATGAATAATTCAGATTCACACCAAAACCATTTTGCCACATAGACAGTAAAAGCTTACATCAAAAGCTGTTTTGTGTTGTTGTTTCTCCTGGGTAAGGCAAAGGTTATAGAGGTCATACAAGGACAGTGACAAACGCTTTTGTCCAATGTTTTGGTCATGGTTTTGATTGGTTCAATGTCCTATTAAGAGCCATGGTCATTTAAGAATAAGGACAGTGGTTGAGGATTCGAACTCACAACCCAGAGGTGGATGGCTTAATCATTGGAATACATATGTATGTCAGAACGTCCTAACCTTTTGGCCACTGCGTCCCTTCTCATGTACTGTGGCTGTAAAATGAATTGTCCAACCAAAGTTCCGCAGTTTTTCTACTAATATATTACATCAAAAAT
Organism: Argopecten irradians; assembly: GCF_041381155.1. NCBI lineage: Eukaryota > Metazoa > Mollusca > Bivalvia > Pectinida > Pectinidae > Argopecten > Argopecten irradians. Next base: position 3,502,794 of record NC_091145.1, read on the forward strand.
AAACTATACCAAACGAGACTCGTGATAGTTTTTTATTGGAGCAATTACCTCCATGATAAACTCTTATACCACCCCCACCCAACGTTTCCCTGGGAACTATCACTGATAAAGTATTGTAAGGAGCAATGTAAAGTATCTAGTATTACTGCCAGAAATTTACATCTTACATCAATCTGCCTTCATTAGAGCAGAATCTGAAGTGCGAGCAGACGTCAGCTGACAAGAGAACAAAGCGGACTAGTATGATCTATGGGTGGTCTACCTGGCTGGTTATGGCTTAATAATTGCTTCACAATGAGTAAGTCTTCGCTTCAATGAAATTGTTGTGATAAAACCGTGTCAATTTTGATTTTATGCTATAAAAGAAATACAATGTATATGGACTAATTAAATGGATAATTAAAATATTTCTATATGTTATGAATGGCAATTTGTCATTCATTCATGAATTCATTCATTTATTCCCCTGAGATGTCATGATCAGAAGTAAGAGGTCAAGGACATCGAATAAAGTACTTACAGCACAAAACAAACTACATAATGAATCACACCTGTAGTTTTTTTGTAACAGCTGGGATCATTTAAGGCCATGCCTGGTTTAGATGGTAAAGAAAAACGGAGTACCCGGAGAAAAATCACCAACCAGTCAGTACCTTGAAACTGCATTAAGTAATTATAAATATGCAGAAGTTTCAACATCTACATTGCTAACACTAATTAAATTTTTTGGAGACTAAAATTTCAATTGCAATACCTCTCAGTATGGGTGAGGTAGATGTATCTATTTATGGAGAAAAACAAGTATACTTTGATTTGAAAATTTCACAAAAGTAAATCACACGTACCCTAAACGTAAAAGAAAGTTTGTGTACACAATGTGTAACTTTTGATTAACTTTTGTGTGAATTCAAAAAGAAATATATTAACGTGCCGCCAGTGACATTTGATAAAACACAATTGATTGAATCCCACAGCGAGTTAATTTTAGCCTGGGAGCTGTATATCATATGTATATATAATACATACACCAGTTTATGACCTTGCTGTCATACACACCATAACTGGCGCTCTGACCTCCGACTTATGAATGAATTTTGATTATAATCCCATAATAGACATTTAACCTTTTCATATCACAATAAATGCCATTGACAAAATCCTGCATTAAATTTTTGATAGAGTACACAAGGTCAAAAGATCATGTCAAAACATTTTACGTTTGAGATCATGTGACAATCATTCAATGTAAAAGTTCTCGCTGAACATATTCTGATCAGTGGTTGTTTATGATCCTATGAATGTCATTAATTATTGATACTATCCTATTAATCTATGTCTGTATTTTGAATCAAATTTATGTATTTTAGTTTTTCAGGTCAAGATATTACATTTTAATACTATATTATGTGAAATACTCATTAAACTTTTGCAAGGTTAATCTATCAATCAAACTTCCTACTTCAAATCTACATGAAACCTTTGTCTTTTCAAATTCATATGTAACCTGATGTCATGATAAATTCACAAAAGTTCTTGATGAGTAAATCTGTAGAATGTCAATTCCAAATTTGAAACCGGGAATCCTCATGCAACTTTTGAAAGGCTAAATTCATTTTTGGCCACGTTCGCATACACATGTGGCACTTCTAAGTCGCTAAAGGCAAACAGAACACCTGACAGTGCCAATGGGAACTGTTTTTAATTTTTACCACTGTAACGGATTCCTCCCCGATAGTATCCAATTTTCATCGGCACAAGACATAAATTTTTCACCAAGCGGCCATGTGTAAAATAACTTTTGAGCTGATCCACAAGGTTACTTAGTTCACTTTCATCTCTCGGCCAATTACACCTCAATTGGATGAAAAATTTCTGGTCTACCAAAATACACTGGCACCAGTGTTTAATTTGTACTTTAAAAGTGCCTCTACGGGCTCTACTGGGGCGGTTCAATTTGATGCCATTAATATCACATTTGCCTGTAAATAAAGTAATTGTTTCCACAGTAACATATCTATTTTCATGAATAAGTGATCATATTGGATCATGTGACTTTTACATCAGGTTGAATTTCGTTTGTTAATTAATCAAGTATAAATATTATTTTTAGTATTATTTGTGAGCACCTGATTTCCAGACATTGATTGGTATTGATGTCCAGTTTTAATTACTGGTCTGTAATTACCAGCTGACACCTCATTAGGGATAGTTATGACCCCCAATGGTCAGTGGTCAAGTACTGATAATAGCCCCCAAGAGGTCCAGCCTGACACCAATGCTAACAATAACACTGCTTTATCCTCCCAACATCAGCACCATTAGTACACTGACCCCTTGTGGTCACTTAATGTCTCTGGCCACTAACAGACTTGACCCCTCCTGTGGTCACTTGTCTCTGACCAATAGAGATGATATCCAAGCTGGTGTTAGACCATACTATCATAAACAGATTGACCCCTAGCTCCTGGTCATTTATATCTGGCCACTAGTGTAGAGATGACCACTTAATTAAAATAAGAGCATACTATACAATACTGATCATGACTTGACCACTTTAAGGTTAGAATTTGTGTCTTTTGGGGGCAAAGACTTAGAAAAATATTAGTGGAACTGGACCACATACATAGCTATAGCATAAACAAGCATCCGTCAATTTTTTGGAGGTCTCAGGTTCAAGCCCCAGATAGCCACTATATTTCTCCTTTCCTAATGCATATACATATATTGATATTATCATGAAGGCAGAGACCTTGACACTTATCACTTAATGCCTCATTGTGTGACTAATTATAGTCCTGGTAACCCACCAATGACCTTGGTGACCTTGCATGACCTTTCACACATTCACATGACCTTGATCAGACAAACACCTGTTGCTTGAAAGTCTCCAAATGATAAAGCTAGGAAGAGGAAATCTACACTACCAAAAGACTTACTCAACATTTTATCAAGGTTTAGATAACACAACACTAATCACTGCCAAAATGTGTTTAGCCATTGTGTAATCATTTATCCTGTCCTGATGAACAACAAATCCCGTTTCCAGGGCCAATATATCACCACGGCAACCAATACCATGGCAACCTCCAATTCAAAAGTCAAAGGTTATTTGGACTGTTAACCAAGCCAAAAAAAAGATGATTGGGAAGAAATGTGTGAGAAAAAATATCCATTGTTACTATAAAAAATTGTTTTATTTGTCAGAAAATCAACAAAATAAACAAAATTACGACAATATGGAGCCAATATATGAGCTTTTCTCCGATACTAGAAGTCGGTACATTATTGTGTCTTGTCAAGACTTACCGCAGTGTAACAGGACAGACTGCTGAATCAGCAATTTCTGTGTCGTTAATGTATTTGCAGGGATCATTTTACGCAGTACGATTATCTCATGGTGAAGATATATACGCTAAAAATTCAATATCACCAGAACTCTTGTATAGCATCTCCTGTCAAAAGAAACGATTGCTGACGGAAGCGGTATAGTCATGAATACTTGACAGTAATGGCTGTTAACAAAAGTACACGCTGTGTAAAGAGTATCGATACTAGGAACTGATCACAACGCCAACTTAAAACAAAATGTGAGGATATTGACAGACGAGTGTAGAATTGTTAACTCCATTATGTCATACATTAAACCATTACGCTGCATGAAAATTTATTTTTGCTTTTACCCAAAGGAAAGTTAGTCTTTGGACAGTGCCACAGTGAGTGGCCGACTGGTTCAGATGCCCTAGGCATCTACCTGTGCTTTGAGTTTGAATCCCATGCAGGGCAGCTGGCAGTTACTGACTGCAGGTCGGTGGCTTCTTCTGGGTACTCCGGCTTCCTTCCACCTCCTATAACAGCTGGCACATCTTTGTTAAAATGACCCTGGCTGTTATAGGACATCGTCATCAAATCATTAATGTCATTGAATGTTTATTTTCATATAAGTTCCCCTTCAAACAAAATGTTTTTTTTTTTAAGAAACAAACAGGGAAAAAATGAAATATTATGAGCTTAAATCTTTAATTTTATCTTTAACATATGACAATAGGCCAAAAGTTTTGAAAATCTAAGGTTCAAGTGAATGATACATTATATTGTACCCGCTTCAGTTTAGCTTTTCCCAATAAAGCTGCAAGACAAAGCTGAGAATTCAAGAACTAGTGTTCTAAAAGGTAGAACAGCCATAAATTGTGCATCTTTTCCGTGAGGAATAACTCCAGGATGATTAAGGCATCAAACGACAGCCATTCTTGGATTTGTAAAGAATTTAATGATCCAAACATCCGTATTTAATATCTAAAGATAGATAATAAACATCTCAAACATGTATCGTTCCATCTCTGGTGACGGTTATGACTTTCTGCATGATAATATTTGTCTGTTTCAAATCTGTCATCATATGCACTGTTCATATATATGTATAAATGTAATCTATATTTCACAACACACGGATGACGGACCACTTTGAGGAATTTTTTACGAGATGTTAGAGGAAAGCAGGTAAATAGGTTTTGTCCGAGATTAAACGTTTGATGATCATATCAGTATGTAGCATCTCGAGGATAATTCACAGAAATCCAAGCTCTAGAAGAAACTCTGAAAATATATGTATAAACAAAATGACGAAACTTAACTTCGTGATGGATTTAGTTTTTGCAGGATCAAAACAACCTTTGTAGGTTTGTTTATATTATAGCTTAAATTTATTGCTGAAATAAATTTGTCAGTGTCTGCTCTCATTTCAGTTTTATGAAGAAGAAGGGTAAGAAAAAATGTGAAATATGTTCAGATATTAAGTTTAATATTTAACATCTGTAAAACTTTCCTTAGATCATGATCATCTGGAAAAGCCTTATTTAGATCATATTACTTTAAATTAAACTAAATTAACAAAAAAGTTATCATCTTGAAATAAAGAGGATACAAACTTCTATCAGCTATATATATTCATCAGAATAGCTGATCACGAGTTTTGATAAGCTTAAGACAAATGACCTGTAAATTCATCTACAGGATTCAAAATTTAATTGAAATCTGCGATGATGTGTTTATGACTCCGGAGTTACTGCATGGAGCTTTCCAAGAGCAAAGTTTCCGAGCTTCTCTCTGTTCCAAACAGTGATCCGTCAGATGTCAAAAGGGTCATTGATTTCGCTAACACAAACTGACGGTGCCAACTCTCCTTGATCAATCAAAGACCGATTGGTAAACGAAGCATCGAGAATAACTGAATCACAAAATGGCATAATTACAACTGTTTGTTAAAATAATCTGTTTGAAATTACTGCTTAACCAAGTTTGTGCACCCTAACACTCCAGCAGAAGCTTCCAACATGCTTCACAGAAGAAAAAACCTGCTTCATTTGATATTCCAAAATCTAAAATTTGTTTGTTTTGAATGGCCCTTTCATTCGTAATCGGAAACTTTAACTAGATTTTAAACACACTAAACTGAATTCTGTGATTCTTCAATAAATAAAAACTTTTTTTCTGCAAATGATAGCTTTGATAGAATCTCCGCTAGGAGATATGCATGAACAAATAGTGAATTAGTTCTTTTTAAATCACAATATTTAATTCTCTAATTTAATCTAAATACCCCTAAGTTAAAATATAAAGTTATATATTTGTATTAGTTTAAAAAAGTCGTATACAGTAAAACATGTTTATAATAAACACGCTTACAACAACTTCATGTTTATAATGTAGTCATTTTCAATCCCTGTTCAGTTTTCTATAAGATGTCTGTAATAAGTGTATTAACAAACTATATGCTTGTAATTATTATAAACTTATTTTGATGGTCCCCAGAGGTTCGTTATAACTGTTTAACTGTAAGTCCGATTATCAAGCAAAGTCTTTAATCCAGAATCCCATAAGTCAATTTTTTCAGTAGTCTTTAATTTTGAAAAAGTTCAAAGTCAAATTAAGGAAGATATTATGTATAAGACAACTTTCGTTGTGTTTCGTATCTGTTTATTTGTAATCAACATTTCTTTTACTGTGATGCAAACATGTTTTTACCTACAGTACTGACTTCCTGTTTTCCCCCTGTAGTCTTGTTTTTAAGTACTTCTGTACGATCTGAATATGAAATAGCTACAAAGATTACCTCCCTGACTAACTTGACACCTGTCTGCAATCTCTCATCCTAATGCCTGTCGAAATATGTTCGTTCAAATCATCGCAGATATGGAAGTTCTGTTGATGCCGTTACTAAAATAAGAGTTTAATAGTACAAAATTCATCATCAATTTTCCGCAACATCCTTATTCCGTTAACCAAAAATGTTTTGCAGCAAAAAATGCATACGATGGTAATCTTACTGTAATTTGCTATGCACTATATCTGTGCTAATTGAGCAGCAACGAAATTATCTTTGAGTGCTAGGAGCATTAGGCTCTTGCAGACTGACAGAAATTCGCTGTTAAAATGGAAGCTTTCTTATTAAATAAACAGTTATCCGAACTAATCCTTGTGTATCAGTGTTATGAACAAGAAATGATAAGAAAACTTGATGAAATCTTCTAACTCTGATAAAAACTACAATTTAATCAATCACATATATCCATCTGCCATCATAAGGCTCTTAGATACAGCTAATAAATTTGTATCAAATTTCTCCTAAAAAAACTTCAAATCTCGGAGCTAAACGAATTTGTATCAGCACATATGTTGATTTTTTGTGTTAACAATCTACATATTTATTTATATATATATATATACACCATTATCGGGAAGCATGCTTTGTCAAACTTTAAGAGAAACATCTGTATTAATGATATGATAGTCGTATACAAGTACTTTAAGTTTAAATTGTTTTATCATCCGTATGTCAACATTTTCAATTTAACAGTGTTGATACTAGATGATTTTTGAAAATGCTTTTACATCTAATCTTACATTTATTGACAAAACCGTTAACAGGCACAGCTCTGCATTTTTTTAAAATCCAATTATAAGTTATGGCTTCTCGTCTTTCTTAAAAAGATATCAAAAAGAATCTAACATATCTTCTCTTCTCTGTTTGAGAAAATATCATTTTATATATAGTGCATGTATGATAGGGGTCAAAAGATGAAAAAGCTTTCCTTGCAGACATAATTTGGTGTCGGCTTTCCGGGATTTTTTGTTAAAGACCATCGGACATGATCAATACGGAGGGTTTCCAGGATAATGCTGCTCTCCAAGGGAAGGTGTCCAGTACTTTTGTCCATTATTTAACATGATAGGAACCACCATCTTATCTGTCTGCGTACATTTCTACACTTGGGACCCGCACAGTACAGCAATGCAGACATATTTTAACCACATACGTTCAACAAAATGTCAGCATTTCTGTTCAAGAATTTTAATTCTTGACCCTGACTTTGATTTTATATGCATAGCAAAAGTTTGACATCTATGCAAAGTAGTCCAAACTTATTCAGACTCCAAAACCACCCTCCATAGATCATTCAGCTTACAGGTTATTTCTGATTTACACTTTATTATATATACAAGCCAATTAATAATTTATAGATGTGCCAGTGAGATGGGAAAAGCCAGAGTCTCCAGAAGAAAACCACTAGGCAAGAGATATGGTCAGAACCTGGCAATAATTACTGTCAAATATTGGATTCAAACTCACTACCCAGAGATTGATAATATGACAGAACATCTTAACAAATCGCCATCAGTCTCACTGAAGTATATTTTTTTTGATTACTTATAATTGCTATCATGATTGATAAGATATCTTTTATTTTCCCACCTATGGATATATCTGCAGTTCAATTTGTAATGATTGTGACGTTCTGGATTGTTGGAATATTCATTACTAAAGATTTTCTATAGGATTGCAACAAGCAGACGCAGACATTTCTGCAGTAAGTGTTTTTCTTGATACACAGATCAACATGTAAAGCTTATTTTCAGCCCCATAATGCAATACCCAATATGTCTGACAAAATGCAGTATGCTTTCCCCAAGATTCAGGTCGCCATGGTAACCTAATATGTATACCTTGGTCTGGACAATAATTTATTTAACGATGTGTCTTTCCTTAATTTGAACGAATGTCATACAGATTGACATTTTGCATTATACCCAAAAAGGGCGACATAATCGACTTTCATGATTTTAGTCTGTACAGATACATACAAGTGAATCTAAGTAAAATCTATATAGGGAAATCTCACCCAATGTTAATTCAAAAGTCTACACAAAAAAATCCATAGAACACAAATATCAATGCTTCCGATTCTATGCATAGACGACATGCTTCCGATTGAATGAATTCAATCTATTGCTGCATTCTTGTCGTTTTCCATCGATAATCTGTTGGTCGATAAATGAACTTAATTCTATATGTTGCAAGCTAATCATATCGAAACAGAGCATAATGTGGACACTTTTTAATATATTGGATATATATTCTAATCAATGTCTTGTCAACCTATATAATTGCATTACAGTGTATCACTAATTGCCATCTCACTATCTCCTACAGTGAGTCTAGTTTATTTAATTCAATTTTGCATGCATTAATTAGCACTATTGTTTGTCCAAGGCTCAAGTCCTATTTTACAAATAAGAGTTGATTAATTCAAATTATTCAATTAGTTGCTTATCATTATCCAGACTACATTACCGGACAAGTGTTCATCACCTCCAACAAACATTATAAAAACGAGATTCCAGTATCCATATAGCTTTAATGAATCGGTCTATATTTGAACACAGGTACCATATATATATATAATCCTTCTGAGCTTTTAAATTTTTCACAAAGATAACATTCCCATATTTGAACATCTTGAGAAATACCATACGGACAGCTGGAGAAATGCAAAGCTTGTAGGAAAACACTAAACAGTTTTATTGACAATGCTAATTGTGATTCAAAATTAGGTAATAAATCGGATGAAAATGCCATCGAAAGCACATTTCACAAATAAACTTCATCTCACACCACTTGAGTCTGGGACCGCACCGGAATAGCTGTGTAAATTGGTCTGATGTGAAATGACACAGGTGTTTAGTAGTAGAGATTTACATAATGCCTGGCATAAAATACTGCAGTGCTGAAATGTCGTTGGCGAGATTTAAATCACTGCATGTTCAATAAATTCTATTTGTGGCTTCAATACCAATATTGATGACAAATCTCAATATAGAACATTGAAATATCAATTGTACCTATATAAATTTTGTGTAATTTGGTTTAAAAGTAAGGCAGTTTTATTTAATCATTCTTAAAATATATTGGTAAATTAAGAAATATAAAAATCCCCTTTTCTGTACGTGAACAGAAATAAAATGGGAATGCTATATTGTGGCCTTGACTAAAATGTTAAGAATTTAAAACTTCCTCTTTCAAACATATCCAGGTGTTCATCAAGGTGAAGTCATTTGTCCTTTACTTTTGACTCATTTAAAGGAACACCTTCTTTATTCACATTTTCCTCGCATAATAAGCAATTGATTTGAATAACAAAATTAATCCAGATTGATTTAAAAACATTGAAAAATATAACAAATCATAGACTTTTGTAAGCATGAATTTTATATTTATTCTGGCAAAAATTATGAGCTCAAATATTCATTATAACTGTTTCATCAAACATTAGCAATTAATGCAGTCAAATTTTGATGCATAAAAATCTTTGATGTAAAAATTGTTAAAATATGATAACCACTAAAATATAATATGTTTACTGTATTCATTGATTTATTCATGATGAAAAAAAAATTTGAAAAATTCCTGATATCAAGACAGTTGACAATCGCTCAACAATGAACAATCTGAAGCCATATTAACTGTACTTCAGCCAAGTATCTAGACAGGCTGATAAAAAACCAGAACTATTTTCACATCTTTTTTATCGTATTTACAGTATCCATCGAAGAGACAGCGCATTTGTTGGGTCGTTATCATTAACATAGACATTGGTTGCTATGGCAACACGCATATAACTTCTATTAAAAAAACAAGTCTACTTATTACTTTTCCAGAGACTATGTATTGTACATACAGATCGTAAAAATAAAGTATTTTTATTGGGTGCGAAATGACTGAGGGAGGAGTATTTGTCTAGTAAACTCTGGATATATCAATATGGTTTCAAGATCTTCAAGATGGCGAAAGCATTATACGGTAATTTCTGTGCTATTTCCTGTTCCTCAACCTCAAGCTCTCGGTGAGAATAGCCAATGGAACTTTGTGTACATCGGAGCAGTATCTTGGCTGATGTTGTTTTAAGTATCTCACTTACAATTGTGAAAATATTGACATTTCCTTTGAAATGAGTGTGGAATTGCTCTCCAAGAACTCCAAAAGCTAATTCTGGCCTAAGTTAGGAAATACTTACATCAGATGATCATAAGCCACAAGTCGAAAGTAAACAGAAATGTTCTGGTAATTGAATCAGATTTGTATATATGCGCCTCTCATAAATATACCGCAAGAATAGAGACTTTGGTACTAATGCTTAATTCTACTTCACTGATAAATTTTTGTTTGGATTCACTGATAAATTTTTGTTTGGATTCACAGCTTTATTGTGAAACGGTCTCTTTTACTCATTCACCCCTCAAGACACATTTGAATTCTTTTAATTCAAAGGCTGGGAGAGTTCATTGTGAACTTCGAGGGGTCGATGAGTTAACACTGCAGGGCTTATTGGTTTTGACAATATAGATGAAAAGGATCCATGAAAAAATAGATGAAGATATTGATCACTGGACTTTTAACGCTTATGAAGACTAATATCATAACTTTGTCATTACAATTCTTCTATTTTTTTCAATCTTTACCCTAGGTTGTTTCAGTCCCTTGTAACCCATCATGACAAAACAGACTCTCCATCCATCAACAAAATACATGTTGACAACAAAAACATCTTGTTTATTGGTCGTTATCAAGTCCATCTCTGATAAAAATTCAATAAATTGAAAACAAATTAATTTGACATGTACTATGGTGTAGTATTAGGTATATAAACGTATACTTTACGGCAGTCTTAACGTACACAGGTAATTCAAACTCCCTCAAGATAATTCCGTTTTATTCTCGATGGCAGGCTGGTACAAATAAACAAACCAATAAAATCTGCACTTAAACTGTCTCCCCTACAAATTACCTTATCTGTGGAGAATGTGAATGAAATAGAAGATTCCATTTCTCTAACAGTGAAGACAGTTCCTGTGTAGTCCGATGGCTAACATTATAAATTTTGTAGGCTTTTCTTATTTGATGAAAGTTGCCTCCATATATCAAAACATTATGTAAATCACTTTTATTCAAAATAATGATTACTGACATATGTGTCATTTTTCTTGAAGCATGCAAAAGGGTCAAGGTCAAATTCAAGTTTTATAACTTTATTTAAAAGTTTTATCCGTAAAATATTTTTAATGTTTTTCTTCACCTTAAATATAGATAAGATATATCTATGTTTGTTTTTCATCCATTTAAAAAAACTTTTGTTCTGGTGTTCAAAGTGAAGGATATACTCTTGTTAATTTGACACGTTCACACACCAAATTCTTTGTGTTTTCCGTAGGTGGTTGGAAATCTTCCATCGTTTATATATGGTAATGTAGTCAATATCTATCCAAAGTTTGTGGTCCTGATTTGGTTATTTACCTGCGATATTTCTATAACGCTTGTTTATCTACTCTCGGCTGCCCTTGATACACCCTTCACCATTGTAATTTCAGCGTTTATCAACTATTTGGACCCTCTGTAAGTCCCTAATCAACAAGCATACCTGTAATCACCGCCCAGTATTACCTGTACAGGTAGTATCGGTCCACAGGTACACAACCCTTGAATTTGTCAATGGTGTTGGCCTACGTTCGCCAGCAATGACAGATAAGGATTAAATATTATGATAACTACCTGATATCACTAAGCCTAGAATCACTTGTTATACATCCATTTTGAGAGAAAAGTGTCACAGATTTTTACCTGGTAAATTTAACTCAATCACCCCCGTAAATTCAAAATGAACTATTCTTGCTTTAGAATTAGAAGAATTCAAATGTGTCTATGTATAGGGGTGACACGTACAGATTGTATTAATTAACGTTTCGTTTAAAAAAAAAAGTGCTATGATTGAACTATAAGTTTTGGAATGTTCATACATGGTATCCTTCATGTGATGAATGGCCTTTCATATGAAATGAAAAATACCCAAAAAGTATTCTTACTCAATTCAGACGAGTTGGCTATATATCCTCATGATCAGAGCATATACAACTGAATGAATTTAAATTCGTGGTCATGTATAACAAACTATTCTTACAACGATGTAATTTCCTTGGACTTTGTAAATTTTAAATTTAACCATTTCAAACCAAACTATAGGTGCAACATGTTTCTTTTATATAATCGTTTTAGAAATAAGAGGAAATTTATGATAATCGTAATGAAATAACTTCTGGAATTTACCACAGGCTCCCCATGCCATGCTAGCATGACTTGAGCCATATAGGGACGTCTCTGACAGAAGGCCTATATTCAATTTGCTTTCTATTTTCACCTTTGCAGGGAAATCATTACAACATTACATAAGCAGAGACCTTATACACCTATTACAACAGCAGGTAAAATATCATTGTTTACTCATAACACAATAGGTTTTAAAAATGATAAATCTCTCAAGAAAAAAAGTGTGGAGACAAATACTCAGTTACCTAACGTTGAATTTCTACGAGCCGATTTTAAACTTGACGAGTGTTTTCGTTGTCATACAGACGGTACTTGAGTGGAGAATTCCAGTCCCCTTATATACCCGAGACTTCTTATGTATGTAAACAAACGTAACATAACGCCAGGTACCAGGGGGGACGTCTCAGGTAAACTTAACGAGATGTGTAATACAGGTGTATACATCCATGAGTAGTTTGGTGGATATATTATAGCGGATATGTTCACATAATCAGGTCAAAAATCTGTCTGCCAACTCACATATATAAATATCACGTTATCAAATAAAAGACGGGATCGGATCTGGAATTTTGAAATGAAATTATGAAGTTGGTTTTTTCACATTACACCACATGCATTTATATACACACACAAACATGCAGAGAATTTCAACATTTATAAAACTATGATCGATGTACAGAAGTGGAAACCATTTATTTTGAAATTGATTTCATTGAAATATTGCTTCATTTGAAATGAATTATAATCCCTGCTCCCACATATCCATAGTCTTTCTCCTTGGTTATATTGAAATCTGGATAACTTGAAGAGATTTTCCATTCTCCAAGGATAACCTGGGTTACAAGTATTTGATTCTTTTTCAATTAAGTATGAAGGACTGGAGGGATTGGGTTATGGGATGTTATAATCAATAAATTAATCTTCTTTTTATTTTTTTTCAAAATCTGTTACCACACTTCATATTGAATACAGATATTTGTGGTCATCAGTGTCAAATCTTTCTGTACTGGAGGCCCTAAAATTCATGTGGTCAACATTTGTAATCAATTAGCTCTCCAGTAAAGAAACCACAAAGAGTCTGCCCTGAGGGCTGATGATGCTGGAGATAGCCATGAGAGGATGCATGGTCTCTCCTCTTCATCTTTCTCAGCATCAGCAACAGATAGCATCTTAGTGGAGGCTACAGTGTGGACTTCTGATACTGGAGAACTTGTGTTTCACACACAGCCAACTACCCATACCATCGGACCACAACATCTCAGCCCAAGATCAATGTTGGATGATTCTATCTCAATCTGAGAGGTTTTTTTCCTCCAGAAGACAATAGATTTAACGGAAGTTCCTCCGGACCTTTAATCCTTTACCTGCATCAAATAATCTACAAAAGGATGATTGGTACAATATGGTTTCAAAAATCTAATCATTGTTCAAAGTCTGGAACTTCCGGGATCTAGAATGTCTTCCTAATACAAAACGGATACTTCCTGTCGAAAGAATCCATAGGACTACTCATAACCATGATTATCTGATTTTGGGAGAAAAATAAATGTACCCATGTTCAAAATCTTCAATTTTAATTTCTACAGCATTAAAACAGGGACTGAAATGGAATCAACAAGTATTGAAGAGAAGTGATTATACATGTTACTTGCCCATAGCCATGATTATCAGATTTTGGTGCAAATGAATAATACCCCATAATGGCATATTCAAAATCTTCCAATTTTTACAGCATTCAAACAAGGACTGAAATTGACACAAGTATTGATGAGTACAGTGATTGTTACATGTCAATCTAAAGTAAGTTTTATTCCAGGCAAGTCCCCCCTCCCCAACACAGACAACACTACCCTCCCCCCACCCACCCACCAGGCAAAAAAAACCCCCAAATACAAAAACAAGCCATCCAATCAGCACCAAACATACCAGGTGCCCCAGCCATGTTTGGACCCTAACATAAACTTGTAATCTGTAGTTTCCACCACTGGTGTGTGTAAATACTGCGGGATAAACAGGGAATTAGCAGATTTACTCATTTCCTCGTAGCAAAAAAAAAAAGAAAACGCGGAAATAACATGTCTGCAGCGAATCCATGGAAATAGTCATCCTTAATACTCAAGCTGAGAATTAAAAATTTGTTTTATTTCACATGAAGTTTCTCACGGGGATGTTACTACTGATAGTATGATGTGCAAGTATCCGGATAACTTGGTACAATATATATCCAGAATTTTTTTTTTTTAAATTTAAGTCAAAATATAAGATTTCCTTACTGTAATGCTCAGCTGGATCTCCATTCAAGCACAATGAGTCCATTAACAGAAATTGTTTTTAAAAGAAATTTTTACAAATGTAGCAGATCCAATCTGATCACTGTTAGAGTCTTTTTATACTTCAGTAAAATTTGACTAATGAAATAAGTAGTATCAATTTACTGCGATCCCGCTGTCAATTTACTGCGATCCCGTTGTAATGTCCGCTATCGATTTAGTGGAGACAATTCACATACAAAACCAAGGCTTGATCCCCTAATTTATGGTCTAGAACATTTTGATATTTCAGATTCTTTTGTGACGAACCACCATGGACTTTTAAATTCAACTAAATTTATGTAGGATCATGGTTTTCTTTCAGGTAGATTTAAATTTAGTTTTAAATCTCTTAACATACTTAATTAGCTGTATATAATGTATATAAATTAATCAGGTTATTTACAGATGTGGCTGTATGGGTGGCAAAGCCAAACAAAATGTAAGTTTAAATTTCAAATATTTAAAATACAAACACTCAACATGGCTTCATTTATAATTAAAGCCTTAATAAATAAACACCTCCAGCTCTATATTAAAAAACTTAAGAAATCTATAGGAAAAAAAATCATCCTTGACTTTTTTCTTTTTTACTTTTTTAAATAATTAAAACTAAATATGGAACAAATTCAACACTTATCTTTACAAAACTAAACTTGACATGTTGACAGTTACAAATTCAAAGATTCCCGGATGGTTTTTGAACCCAAATGAACCCGATGAACTTGCCATAGATTTTATGAACCAATTGTACACGGTATATGACAGGATGTGATCTATATCAACATTGTATTAAACTGATACGATCGGCAGGTAACACAATGTCACATACAGGTGTGCATAGATGTTAGTGTCTCTCGTCTCTCGTTGACCGACCTAATTACCTATACGATTGGACATTAATTAACGCAGTAGTGTCAATTCTGCCTTACAAACCCTACTTATCTAGGTGTCAAAACCCTAATCGTACGGAATTAAATCATTTCACTGTTATTATGGAAATGTTTTCTCGTTGATGATATACGAATAATGTTCATGTCAAAAAACTGATTCATGGCTTCATCGTATTGCCAGAATAAATTGATGGAGAATGATTAGATAATTTCCAGTACCTGTAAATATTAAGAATATATATTCCTGATCTCGATAGGGTACACCTTTTTCATAAAACTATCATCATTTGGAAGGTTTTATAGCTGCTATTAAGCTCTGGGGAGAGCCATCATGGGTTTGGAGCGTATATATAAGTATTAGGAGCGTGTAATACAAGTATGGGGCATAGATATGAGAACGCATTTATTTTTTCCCTCGAGGAATCTTAACATTGAGTCCCACAATTAGATGGTGTAGGTATACTGATGATAGGAGCGGATTGTTCCATACTGGGGCCCTACTTATAGCCCCGCTATATGTACATCTCAATGTTCTGCAGAATTGATCATGAAAATACAGCAATTTCTATCCTGATGTCGACATTTACGTGTCTGATTAATCCATTTTCTATATAATCCTGGTAAATTTCTTACAATAGGACAAACAAAATTGCTATGTTCATGATCATGGATGATCTATTTTTTCCTATCAATGTATGTACTTATCCTCCAATCTGCATGGAATACTATAGTTTGTGAATAGCCTCGAACCACTACAAGACCTTGGAGGTTTTTTATCTAGATATATTCTATATGATAAAATCTTTAACTTAAAAGTTATTTAATGTAATTTAATGTGTCAAGTTTCAACCTAGATTCCAAAATCGATTTACATGTTATGATTTCAATCACATTTGTTCGAATATTGTAAGTGGAAGGAGCAGAAAATACTGGAGATTAAGTTTAGAATACAGGTAAAACTTAAGTCATTTCAGTCAGAGTGATATATCTTCTATATGGCAAGTTGTAAATTTTTTATGTATAAAAACACATAAAATCTCTGATTTATATACTTGATGGCCGGATTTTGACTAGCAGATGAACTTTAAGAATCATTTTCTAAATGAAAAATCAGCAGGATACATTTTAAAAGATGAGTTTAATGAAAAAATATAGAAATAAAAAAAAAAAAATGTTATGAATCTGATATTGACATAATTTTGCTTTCCTCCAGATGTGTATTAAACATTGGACAGAAACAATTAAGATATATACGATATAGAGTCATTCTAGTCTGTACCTAGAAACTGCCCCATACGGTTTTTGAATTGAGGGCTAAATGTGGGAATATGTTGGGATCGAGATCTCAACCCTCAATAGGATCATCATGGAACGCTTATAAAGCCAAATACAGCCGTTCAGAATCTATACACACCTAAATATTTTTCACTGAATAAATCAAAGATTGAACAATGAGTTTATAATATAACCATACAGTATAGTTTTATAGCTCGTCTCTCAACATCTCAGTCGATGAATTAGACTGACGTGATGTATTGTTAAAGAAACAAAAAACAATGAAATAAACCTAGGTATTGATTTGTGTGTTTGAACGTCTGGCTGAAATCCAAATAAATACAGCATTGCGGATTCTACCACAGTATGCATCCAAGATTATAAAGATGCTTCCAATAAATAAGACAAATGCCATATATATGTATATATATACTTGCAACAAATAACTAATGCGTGCACGTTTTTGTTTTTATAATTTTTCAACCACTGTTTAATTCAAAGTAAAGGTTTGTTTGTCAGAGCAATATATCTCTGATAAATATATTTTCATGTGTTTTTTTTCTTTCTATGGGCGGAAATGCCTTAAAATCTCTGGCCTTTGGTACAAAATCTCACACACATACCCTCAGATCTATAGATTCTTTAGTGATAGTACCACCAAAGGAAGCCCTATTTAATACTAAAAGAAGAAAAAAAAACTTTCATCTGCTGATTTTTGACTCAGTAATTATAAGTCTATGACCTCTGACCTTTAGGCCAAAATGTTTTGTCATTATAAAGACCATAAATAGTTTTGTTATTAATACCGCAAAATCTTGTCAGTGAT
The DNA here is from genome assembly GCF_041381155.1 of Argopecten irradians. Taxonomy (NCBI): domain Eukaryota; kingdom Metazoa; phylum Mollusca; class Bivalvia; order Pectinida; family Pectinidae; genus Argopecten; species Argopecten irradians. The sequence goes on from NC_091145.1 coordinate 3,520,530, forward strand.
AGCAGACCAAATGCATGTAAAACTCCACAGAATCTCAAGGAAAAAAAACTTTTCAAGAGACTAAAATAAGAATCTTCTATCTTGTAACCTATGATCCTGAACGGCTCAAGCTGACATTCAGACTCAAATACCATATATCCTTGCAACACGTAACTAATGTCTGCACTTTTTTGTTTGTAGAACTTTTTCAAACCGTTTTATTCAAAGTCGAAGTGTGTTTGTCAAGGTGATAAATCTCAGATAAGTTTATTTTCTTGCCTTTTTTCCCTTCTGTGCAGATCTTCCTATGGGGAAATGGGCCTGTGCAGCAGTCGGTTACTGGCAGTAAACCATAAACTTAGACTCTCTCTGGAGCCTACCCCCCTCCCCCCTCCACCTCCCTCTCTCCAGAATCTAGAGTAAAATCTTGAGACCCTTCGAGCTCCCCCTTCTTCCCCTACACCCTAAAGGTAAACTCTTTAAAGCTACCCTCTCTTCCCTCAAAGGTAAACTCTAGCTGGACCCCCCCCCCCCCCCAATTTTCCTCCCCTTAACTCTGCTCCCCTCTCCTCCTCTAGACATAAACAGTAAGACATCCCCCCTTCCCCTCACCAAAGGTACACACTGGAACCCCTTTCCCTAACGATAAACTCTACCCCCTTCCCTAAAGGATAACTAGCTGGAGTCCCCTCCCTCCTCTTTCCCTGCCCTAGATATACACTCTGGGCCCCATCTCCTAAAGGTAAACTCTGCCCTCCCATGCACCCTAGACATAAACTGTCATAGCCTCCCACACCCCTAAAGGTAAACTCTGCCCCCCCCTATTAGACATAAACTGTGGGAGCCTCCCACACCCCTAAAGGTAAACTCTGCCCTCCCATGCACCCTAGACATAAACTGTCATAGCCTCCCACACCCCTAAAGGTAAACTCTGCCCCCCCTACTAGACATAAACTGTGGGAGCCTCCCACACCCCTAAAGGTAAACTCTGCCCCCCCCCCCTAAAGTTAAAACTCCCCCCCCCCCACTAGACATAAACCCTGGGAGCCTCCCCCAGAAACAGGTGCACCCTGATGGATCCATCTTATCACTGCCATCATGTCTGCTACAGATGACCATGGTAAATACCCTCTTTACACTGACTACTATAGCCAGATAACTATAGCCAGATAACAGACAGCAGACCCTAGGAGAAAACATTTGTGATAGAATTTGGTGAGGAATGCCCCAGCTATTTCCTATACAATCTTCAGTTAGAAGAGTACAACATTGTAATGACTTAGGTCATTTCTCTAGATCTACCAGGAGATACTCCAGCCCAACACTTCCCTACAACAGCCGATTACAATACCTCCGTTTTCTCTTCTAAACAGCCGATTACAATACCTCCGTTTTCTCTTCTAGAGTACTAGTAAAATGACATGGTTTGAGTACAAAAAGACCTCATGATCAGTGATTATGATGTCATATTGCCACCAGAAAAGTCTGATTTCATATGAAACAGTGTCGTTGCTATCATCTTGAAACTACTGTATTTAACTCCTGGAGACACATTTAGACTCTTCTGAATCAAAGATCAGACCTGTCCATTATAAACTTTAAGGGGTGAATGAGTCAAGACATTTTATTACTACCAGGTGAACCTGTCTTTGAAAATACTTAAAGAATAATAACCTTTCTCGGTTTTTTTTATTAATTATTTGTTGGATTGTTTTTTTTTATATTATACGTCCTAATAATGGCGGGGGTCATTTAAGGTTTTGGGTTTGAATCCCAGGTGGGGCAGCTGCCAGGTAGCTGACCACCACAGGTGGCTTTCCTGCACTTTCTTGACCTGTCATGTCCTTAAATGACCCTGGCCGTTAAATGGACCTAAGACAAAAAGAAAAAACTATGTCTACACAAATTTACTATATCAATAACATACAAAATAGTTAATTAAATCATTGTACATAATGAAAGTAAGGTTGGCAGATTTTTACGACCAAATGTTTATTTCTTGTGAGAAAATACTACACCACATCGTATGTTTCACGAAATATTCTTAAGAATGCCATATGGTTAACGCTGCGGAATGTTTATATATAAACTTCACTCATAAATATATACATAAACCTAACATAACATAAGCATATGATTAAATAACTTGTCTAGACCTACATCTCCGACATACTAACATACAACACCCGTATTCGGTTTCCGAGACTCCATTTAAACTTCACAGACACAGCCATTTGCAATTGAAATTTTCCGCCCTGAAAATTTCTGGTTTTTATGAAACCAATTGCCTGAATTACCTCCAATAATTATTCCAGCTGATTAGCTGATATTATATGCGTAATTATATTTATTACAGCTATGATAATGTCATTCTAGAAATAGTGAGCGGTTTTAATGACGAGGATCTTAGAGGGCAGGTCACGAAGTACAAGTACTCTTGTCTGTAAAATGTACAGAACAATTTAGGGAGTTCAGCATTTGTTACTAGATAATCATTAATGCATTTTATTTCATAAAGCTACAATTGATGGTCATATCAAATTGTAGCTGTATGGCACTATCTAACAATTATCAATTAAGTTTAACAATAAACAAAATTTGCTTGATATACTTTTTCAGCATTTCTGAATTTGCTTAACCTGCCAACACTGATCTGAACGACATGTGTCATTTATCATTGAAAGAGCCATAATAAAATTTAGGGACCTTAGCAGCTCAATTGTCATCAATGGTCGATGATTTTAGTGATAACAGGGTCACAGTAATGGTCAACAGAAGAAAAGATCTAAAGTCAATCAAACAAATGGCCTCCAGGACAAATATTTGATTGACCTTTCCCTTTGTGGCATGTTCACTTTAAACTGTCAGGTGAGGGATACGCACCTGGTCGTGGGTTGTTACCTCAAATATATTGGTTGAGTGTCCAGGACAATGACCGTTACATTTGACCATTTCTAAATATGATTTATGATGATGACAAATCATTTTTAAACTTTTCTCGAGAACCTTCAAATGTCGCAAGCTCCAATAAATCAAAGTTTAGAACATTTTTTTTTTAAATATTCCAATAATGTGGAACAAAACACGTTGTTAGTCCAATATAAAGTTTGTGTTTATTAGAACTACATTGAACCACTTTTAGGAGAAGAAAATGAAATGGAGTAAACAACCCAACCTTTTTTCCTGAAAGTCCAATCCAAATTTACACATAGGGACACAATTTTATCAGAGAAGACGTAAGATTTTACATATTTGTATATGCATAAAAGCTCAGATTCAAGAATTATCACACTAATTATGACAGCAACTGCTTTTTGATATTGAAAGAACTGCTTAAAAAATACTCCATTGGCTGAATAGAGAATAATGAAACAGGATGAATTTTCGTCCCCTTATTCTGTTTTTAATGACAGGGCGATGTGGAAGGCCAAACTGCCCAATGGGACGAATGCAAATGCATTGGAATGCCAACGATCTCTTAAATCCGTTTTATAATTTTATAATGACAAGTCACTCACAACCACAGGGTACATTTTGGATACTTGTCATTGAATAACGAATAAAAAAAGGAAAAAAATACACGATGAAAATGTCAGAAAAATGTCATTGAACCATTTAAAGTTGAGAGGGTCGCCGAAACAGCTGTAATTTTTTCATCATTACGTAACAATCACGCGTTTCCAAATTACACCCCAAAGAAATGTGATCCAATTTTCAGGTCTATATTGTTCCCAGCGCTCCAGTAAAAGTATTGGAGACCGTTCTACCGGAATAATTCAGTCAATGGATTAATACACAAATAATTCAGGGTTTTGATGCTGTCCAACAAGACAACTTTATTAAACTCTATGGGAAGGTATTTTTACACCTCCAATAGAAGATTCTGTTCAAATCTAATATGGCTTCTATATATAGCTAGTTCTTTCCAATCTTCACATTTGGAGATTTAAATTTATAAATTCATAACCTCCAAAAAAGAAAATTATTTCAGAATAAACGATTTAATACATTACCAAAAATGGTTTTATTTCCACATTTAAACCTGTCTATAAAGACCACCCAAGGAACAGCAAAGATAGCGAAGTGGTCTTTATACACAGGTCAAATTATGTGGGAATTGGCCCCAAAGAATTTAAAGTGGTCATATTACAGAGGTGGTCGCTAAGGCAGGTTTCTTAAATGTACAAATAATGATGTAAATCAAAAGAAATGACTTTGGTTAGAGATTAAAGGTTAAAAGGGAATTCGGTTGGAGAGTAAGGCAAGAAATGATGCGCATGGATATGTGCCAAGGGAAGGTGCTAACCTTTTGAAAGAATTCAGACCTTCGGGACATAGCTAGGGTGTCATATAGACTCCATAATGTTAAATACACTATCTCTAAAAGCATACATGTTCTGCCATGTTTTTCTCAAACCCAGAAACCTCTCCAATTTCATTGATGTACAACATGCACGCGACAGCTACACGCGTAACTCCAGTGAAAGATTCGAGATATGAATCATAGCAAACGAAGGTTAGAGACAAAACTTCAGAGCAAGATAATTGATTAAATCACAAGTAAGGAAGACAGCAATCCATTACATTCAGACATTAGTATGTTTTATTACCAAAACTCATACAAACGTTCCGTCATAAACAAAACAATTCTAACGGTCAAAATGATTGACAGAATTTTGTTACCAACAGAACAAACATAGAAACAACTTTTCTTTTTTTTTACTTCTTTTTTTTTATGTTATGTTCAGATCGATATCCCTTCCAAAATGTCCCCTTTTTCCCCTTTGTCCAGGTCCCTTTTAATAAAGTAACCCCTTCCCCCTTTTTGAATATACCCATGCATGCATGAACATACACTTCAATGATGTTTTCAGACAAATAACCAGTACAAGCATAGTATACAATATTTACAATTCTAAATGTATTTGCAGCCTCATTTTATATACCTCTTCATGTAAATTGATTATTATACCAGTACATTCATTTTGCTTATGAATATACCCTGAAAGTGATTTAAATTGACAGTAATTCATGACCGTATAATGTAACTTGTTCCAAAGTTAATAGATTAAATTCTTATTCATTTTAGAAACCATTGATGTTAAGTTGGAAAATCAGCATGCTAAACAGGTAAATCAGACATTTTAATGTATCATATTTTCTGAAGTATATAGTCACATCTTATTCCCTGAAAATGGTGAGTGCAACAGGTCTGATACGTACAATACATTTATTTCTAGATGATGAGTACCAGTTCAAGACACGATCTTAATGCCTCTCTACGTGTTTTTGTTTGTTGTCCTACTGATGGACATTCGGAAGATATTAAATATGGCAGTATATCGTGGTCCAATGAGGTTTTCCACTGAGACCAGGGCCTTAATCAAAGATGGCTGCTAAATTCCTCCGAACGCTAGACTGATAATCAGCTAAAGTGAATGACATCACACAGTTATCAATTTGGGGTCTTTTTTAAACCGATCCACACTCACTGATAGATGAAATCAGAAATTGCAACCGCACAAATGAATAATGCGTGTGTAACTAGTACAATCTGAATGATGACTACACAAAAGAAACGACATACTTTATTACTCGCAGACATGCATGAATGCATCGATAGTTATTGGCTGTCAAAAAGTATTTGGACGGACGTATAAGAACTGTTGCAATCTGAGAGAGCTCCAATAAGAAGAAATATGAGACAAATGTAACTATTTTATATGGATACATTCCGTATCATGGGAAATGAAAAAGTCCCGACAGAAAAACGGCACATGCACACATAGTGATAGGCACCATGTGTCGATAAGATGTTTCACCAGGCTGCAGCAAAATGTCTTCTGGCATTGGGTTTTATTGATAAAAGTTAATCTGTTACATTGTTTCCTACACGAAACAGTTCTAACATTTCCTTATCGCAATTAACTAGCATGCAAAATACTGCAAAATACTACAAACGCCATGTGTTAAATTAAAGTGCATGCTAAAACGAATAATGACGGAATCTTTATCAGTACAAGAACAGTATAGAACTTAATAGTGGAGATGTTTTTGTCACTCAAATCAAGATAATAAAATTCTATTAATTTTACAATAGCTAACTAAAACAGTCGTTAAATTAACATAGAGACAAATTGTTAAGGTAATTAAGAAATTTTATCTTCGTCTTTCAGAAAATTTCAAGATTGGGCCAAACCAACATTAAATGAACTTCCTAATTCTTTGTCATCAGTTGAAATTATATGTTATTGCAAAAGTAACTTGTTAAAGTTTGTAAAAAAGAAACTGTTAAAAGCTTGATTTTTTTATGAGATACATTAAAGTTGTTTCAATAAACGCCTATTAGCCCTAATATACAAAACGAAAATGCTTCTCTTTCTTTTTAAGTCTTATATAATAAAGCGGTTGATGACTATGAAAATCAAATCTCTACAAACTTTCCCTAGGTTTAATCTTTTAAGCAATAATAAATTGGATTGGGGTCTTTAAGCGGTTTAAACCTTGATGTGTTACGACACTTAATCCTGAGAAATGTACATCAAGATTGGGGATAAATACTTCTAATCCTTGTGAGAAAAGCTTTAAATAGTTTATGGTTGTGAATTAGTTCAGGTGAATTTTATTCAACTTGGAACAAATATACGTAAGGGCGACATTTCTGAAATTCAAAAATCAAATAAATTGCACTAGATCGAATAAGTGATTTGATTTAGGTACTACAGCTTGCAAATGCAGAGCTTCAACATTTATATCTTATAGTTTGATTATAGACTAAGCATCTTTTACAGAATTTCAACAATTTTAGATGATTTGAAAACATTATAAAGACAATAGGCATGGCATTGAACAATTGGTGTTTAAATTTAGTCTCCGTTTTGTCTTCTCCTACTAATGTTGTAGGTTTATGTTCCTACTAATGTTGTAGGTTTATGTATGTATTTATGAAGAAAGCCAAGCATTTTGCATTAAGTTTTCATCATTTAGCGAGTAATGCCAAAAAAATCCATACAGACTTATAAGAGGCCTCTGCAATTTAAATAAATTCCTAACTAGGTTTATTTTTTATGACAGTGAACAGATAAGTCACATATAGGTAGTGTCTCATAGGCTCAAGAAAGTTGGGTGTTTTTTTTCTCTCCACTTTTTGAGAATTAAAATCTGTAGCAGAAGCGAAGAGAAAATGTTCAAACCAAGACCCTCCGAACATGAGCCAAATACTCTAGATACACTGATAATTGTGTGTCCAACTGCATGCATGGTCACAGATGATAAACCAATTGCAAGTCCATCTTTGAAATATTCATTTCTCCATTATTTGAACTTTGAAATTCTGTCTGTGACATTATTTCTGACTTGCAAATTAGCATGGTGTACGTGCAGTTTGGCATCTTCAATAAGGTAACTGCACTATTTTGTCTTTGCATATTGCCATTCTATAGAGTTATCTTCCCTTGAAGGTACGTAGGTATAGATTAAATTGCGACGTCATCATTTAATGATTGAAAATTACGTTTGTTTTAATTACCATGAAAAACGTGATGTTACGTCACAAAAACAAACCTACCCCATGAGCAGAAAACTGATGTATTTTAGATTCATGCACAAATATTCACCAAAGATATATCATATGTTCAGGTTGTGAAAATTTAAGGAACAGATGTTGATAGCCTTAGCTTACAGCTATTGATAAAATATCCCATTAAAAACTAAAGCTTAATTGAATTTTTAGATAATTGTACAATTTCTGCACTTGTACAGGAAGTCGAAGACCATTTTACCAATACATGACTGGTATTTAGAGAACAATCATATATAATGGCCTTTAGGTAAAATCGCCATGGCAACTTCCAGAAATGTAATTACCTACACTGAAACAACCCCAGGTGGTCAGTTTCAAGTTTGACATCTCAATTCAAATGGACATATATAAATGCCTGAATTGTTCAGCCATTTTGACACCAGAACAGGTTTTATAGTTTTGATGCCACGGACACCAAAACTGGTAATCAACCAAAGAAAACCATATCATATACCGTATTTTTGCACATATAGTGCGCAATTTTTTTCTTACATTATGAAGTAAAAGTTGGGGTAAATTATTTGCCTTGAAATAAAAGAACAGATATTTTATGAACATGAATGATGAAAATCCGTAATTGAGTTCCTACATATTTCATATGATTTTTTTTTTGGTATATATACCTCATAATAATATTAATTGCCATGACATGCATATACATTTAGATCTGTTATCATTATAACCTTTGAGATTGACTAAAAAATCCTTTCCAGATTATTCAAGGACAAACAACTTATCGTCAAATAAACATGTTCCCATATAGCTATAGCGAGTCGCTTGCTTTGATCCGGAGAAATCAGGTCAAACTTTAGGGAGTCCTAATTTAGCTTATTACCGCTATCTTTTTATAAATCAAAATTTATTTTCAGAACAGAATTACGTAATGGGACAGCCCTGAAGCATGCCAGCATTTATATCAAAATATCTTAACATGAACTTTTACAGAATAACCACAACAGGGTTGCACATTGTATTATCTAAATCAATCAATGTATCTTCTCACTAATTAGAAGATAATTATCTTAAAAATAACAGATATCATTAATTAGTCCTTGTTAATTAAGGAAACTCATAAACTTTTTGACATCCTCATCGTGGTCGATCGGTGAAATATACAGTGACATGATTCAACATCTCTAGGAGCTCTTTGCTAGCCCTTTTTACAGAGGAAATTACGTAACATCTAGAACTTCAACACATCTATATGCCAATGGGCATTATGATGTATACATATATATATCCCTAACTGAGGCTAAAACAGGTTCTGTCAAAAAAACATTCACTTGAAAAATTAAACCGCAGGACCCATAGGGATCCTAAGGGGCCAGAAGCTTAAGGGGCTTATACAGTATAAATATGTTATGTCACAACCTAAATATTTCTCTTTTTCGCGAAAGAACTTTTAGCATTTATAAACCTGCTAAACAGCAAAAATAAAGAAAATAAATAAACATTGAAGTAATTATCAACTAGTATTGAAAAGGGAATCAATTTGTAAAGAAAACAAGCATATATTCCTGAAAAGCAGACATGTACAATTTTCTCTAAACATTGAAATATACAAGAATTATATAATTCTAATGATTAACAGAACCTGCATAATTCAATTGTAAAAATAATGTGTTTTAAATTTGTGTGAACAATTTTAAGCAAAGAGTTTTATTTTGATGTAGTGGTCTTAAAGATCTTCTTATTTTGTTGTTGACCAAATTATGATAATTAAAAGCTTGCAGCCCAGCTAGCTAATAAAATTACAGTATAATAATTTCCATCATAAGGCTGTCAGCTATAGACCTCTTTTAATGTTTGATATCCCTCCTTCCTTCCCCCTTTCGCCTCCCCCAGCTGAAGGAAAATATGAAATTAATTTACGTCTTGTAGTAGTAAAACTAAATCCAGCATGAATCAATTAAGCAAATGAAATAGTTTGCATCCTGTAATTTCTTTTGAATGTAGAGAGAAAGAAACACCTGTTAAAGTTTGCTGAGACTGCATATATAGAAATTATAACATATGTAGCAATTCTTAAATTCTGACCAAAATCTCAAAATCATGATCAATTTAAATAAATCATTATGAGTTTAAAACCTTCATGACGAGTCTTTAAAACTATTATATAATATTTTCTTCACACCTTCGCTCAACAAGAAAATGTTCAATTCACTGTGTCAATATTGAAACAGTTAAACACAATCGTTTGCCACTTTCCTTTTCACAAATTGAAATAAACTGAACGGTGGCTATTGAAATTCCTCCAAACTGATAGACACAGTTTGTGACTTTGAGAATTCTCTAACTAACAGGTGTGCAGATAAAATCTGACACTTTACTTACCTGTAAGTGCTAAAGGCCTGTGGCCGTCGTAATTAAGGTAATAGAATATATTTCATTATAAAGGTATAGTGACCTATTTCACAGCTAGGTATAGGAAGAGTGTAGTATATTAGATGGTCACCTGTCCTTGGGGTGTTTATATATACCAGATATCAAAGGTGGCTGTAAAATTTTGGAGATTGGGCCCCCTGCAGTTTTCATACTCAAGATTTACCTATTTTTATATATATACCTGTAATTTACAGTAGGTAATTTCATAGGTATGTGTATAATGATTACGTACCATTTGATACTAGCCTGTATATTTAAGATTGTGATCATGTATATATGGACACTTTTGGGCTACTGACATTTGAGTTATGTACCTGGCCCTACAATTTCTTGATTTTAATCGGCACAATATGTAATTTGACTAATCATAATTAATTCACATACTAATTTTGCAGTAATGAGCAAAAAATATATTATGCAATTCAATACTTTAAAAAATTATAAAGTGTTAAATCTAAACATAAAGTTAATTAATTATCAATTTTAAAGCTGTCACATTTCAATCTAGATCTTGACACATACAAGAATAAATTTCCAAAATCAGATCCAAGATGTAACCTATAATGTGAAATCAATAAATAAGATCACAAATCAAAATTTATGGTAGCAACATCTGATGATTTGAGATGTTGGAGTAACATTATTAAATCTAACACATTGTACAATTTGCATCTTAATTGTTCGGTTTTATCCGCTAAAACATGTGTGCATTTTGGCATCCAATGAACTTCAATCATTGAGGCAGATTTTAAGTTGTTAAAATATTCGGAAGATCTTTATATATGTCGGAATCAATATGTTATTAAAGGTCCAGTTTCTAAGGACTATATAGCCTTTTTGTTGATTTTGATTTCATTATATTGACAAAACTATATTTAAATACAGGTGGAAAATTTGACTGGAGCTATAGCGATCTTGAGCAGATGTATTGAATGGGCTCAATGCAATATGCACAATAGTGTGAAATAAGGGTACACGCTGTGTGTGTTATTGATATGGTGTGTAATATTGCACCACTGCATATATAACAAACATATGATAAGTGTTACTTACATTTATATTTTGAAGGTATGGCCAGTAAATTATGATATTGATTTATATTTGATGAATATTAGTTTTATACACTAATGAATTAACCGGTTAACGAATATCAGCAAGTGTATATTAATCCAAGAAGAGAACTCCAGCTTGTCAGTTACCGGTTGATAATCAAGAAGAATACAGTATATCATAGTGGTATAACTTGGTATCACAATGAGACCAAATTAATATTGTGACAGGTAAAATGTTATGACGTCATATATGTATTGACGTCACAAGGAGTCAAATGCGTTACACAGCAACAAACATTTTGGGCTCAGTCAACATCGTGTAGTGATGATGCTCAAATCCTACCACACCTTCAATTCACACCTGTGGGGATGTTCTTGCTGACACTAATCACACGCCCCTCCCCCACCTCTTCCACCACCCCACCCCCCAACCCCTGTGGTGATCCTCCCTCATCCTATTTATAAATATGCAATTTAAAAATAGCATGCAGGTGTGGTCAACTTGCTATCTAAACAAAGATTGGCTTGAACATATCAGTTTTCTCTGTCATATCACTTACCTCCAAAAGTGTAACTCGAACCCAGGACAAAGTTCTTTACAGTTAGAGCAAGGGTGTCCAGCATTAATCTGTTGAGTTAATGGAGGACTCTGTGAATATAAATGAATCACAAATCAGAGGAAAACTTCAAAATGATACAAGTTTGTGAGTCATTCATAAAATTTGGGAGGGACTGGAAATAACGAGAGATGATTATTATGACTGTTAAATGGGTGTCTTAAAAAATGTGATAGTAATATCTAGAACCGGCGAAGATTGTCAACTTTTACAACTTCAATACTTTGTTTACACATACTGGAGTTTGACTTTCAGCCAAATATTCGAATAGTATTTAAATGTACTTGTTGTATACGAAAAAAAACTCCAAATACTCCCTTTAAGACTACTAAATACTAATTTTACATGGTTTATAGGGAGTATATTTCACATGCGTTATCAGTGACAGAACATCAAACTATTGTGGTCTACATCAGAAACGACTTGAAATCGACAACAAATACTTACCATGCTTGGAGGAAAATGGGGATCGTGCCCCTCCCTGGCGAATAAAGGACTGTCGTTCGGGGATATATCCCCTCCTGAAGTCGCCATTTCACACACAATGGGGGTTCACCCAAAACGTAAACACAACCAAAATTAATAAATTTTCCAAGGATAAAACACTGTAAAATGCCGATAGAGGCTTCCACACGAACACACACGTGTTACGCGAAGGCCAACTGTCGATATTATATCCACTCTGGCCCTTTTATGCACAATTATAAGAAGTAAAATAGCCGACGTAATATCGACCCTTCTTCGTTCGAATCCACTGTGAATAGTCAGGATAGCATTGTACTGAGCTGCACCATTTTTGTGATCGCTTCACCGACCCTCACCCGTACCACAGGTGAAAACGCTAATTCACCAATTCAAATTCCAATCACAGCTCACAAGCCACGCCCACTCGACAACGTCATAGCGTCGGTTTCTAAACACGGCAAACTTACTCGCTCATCTGAATTTTAGTCTCAAAAGTGTACACCACAACAGTTTTTTGTGACTTAAAGCGTATTGAATATTAAATGATTTGTTAAGATGATAATGTCTCTTTTACCACAATGTAGATGATGTTTGTAAACAATTTTAGACAAAGTTAAACAAAGTTCGGGGTAAGTTTAGCCACGCCCCTGTCTACGACTTACAGATTTTGATTGACACGAGGTACAGCCGAAAGATAGGCACGGCAGGTGCCCCCAGAGACACATGTACCGAACACACACGTGTGTAGTATTAGTTATCGACAGATGATCAACACAAAGAACAGTCGCGGAACTGTCGACAAACTCGCACAGCTCTATAACACTTTTATAAAGAAAGATTATCAGGAGATCTAAAATCCAATAGAGTTTTGATATAAACAGTATCTGTTCGTACAAAGTTTCATTAAAATCATCAAGGATTTTAAGTGATATCTACGTCCTCGATATCATGCAAGTCCTTGGTTCATGTAATAATGCGTTTGAACCCGATGAATGAATGAATGAAATTCCATTATTTTACCTTATATGTTAAAGCACATCTCTCTGAAAGCAAGGAAATCGATGTACATTTTAAGAAATATATTTATAAGGATTGATGTAATATTTTTTCAGGTCAGAGATACATCCTTACAATTCTCATGTAGCTAGGCATATTCGAAAGGATCGATGTTTATCATCCTGGGTCAATTTTCCCACAAATTTCTTACTTCAAGAATTTTTAGCATTTCCTCATAAAGCAGAAATTATATTTTCAGGAATTTGTTTTTTAATAAAAGATCATAAATTCAGAAACCATATTTCAACCAGAAGTCTGAGGATTTTTCTGAAACTTGATATAAGTTTGAACTCAGAAGATATCAGTTATCAATATTCTTCCTTGTTCGAATTGTGCCAATGTATCGCCAGAAACATATATATACATAAGCTAATATATATGTTTCTGATATCGTTTTGTTCATTTAGTCTATAAAAGTGGTAGTTTCTGTTCCTGCTTAGCGCTCATCAGCATACAGGGAGTGGGACCACTGGTTAGCCCGTTGTCAGTATAATGTGACCGGGTGGTGTGCGTTGCTTGGTGTCTTCGGCGGCATGCTTCAGTGATATAGCACTATAAAAAGGGCAACAGTTCCACTATACAAGAAGACACAACATGAATATACCGCAGTCTCCCAAAACACACACCTCGCATAACATACACGCAACACATCGCATACATGAGAGACCGTCCTTAAAGGTGCTCCACCGCTGACATATGGTATTTTTTCACTATCAAAAAGAGGAGCGGACGATTTTGCATTTTTCTTCAGTTACAAAAGTTACTTACTTTACACCATAACCACCATTGAAAAGTTTGAACTTCTAATTTTACTTCAAGTTAAAAATATGAAAAATAATTAATTGCATCCCGAAAAAATTCCGTGGCACTGTATCTTATATAGAATGAAGTAATGATTGCGCATGCACCAAAGGCGACATGAATTATTTCATGTTATTTTTTGTGTTAATTAGGCACATATATACACGATTAAACACCAATTATTGTTCAAATGAGGACTATCATTTATGCTCTGTCGGCGGTGGAGCATCTTTAAATGACCATAGCTGTTAATAGGACGTTAATTAATCAAACAAACAAACATTGATACTAATTCTTTTGATACACAACTTTGGCTTTAATACAAAGATGACAGAGTTATGTCCCTTATATAGCTTGGTTATAATCGTTAGATTTACTTCCCTTCGCGTTTTTTATTATCAAATTTTCTGGAAAAAAGTATCCATCTTTACCGATATAACTCATTATCACACCCAAAAGCATCAGATGCTATGGTTGAGAGACCATTGATAACAGAACACGCTTTAAAATTGTTGCAGCTTCCTAGTAATATGAACACATACAGCAACTCTCTTTTGACGTGAAGGACTAATAGAATCTATTTTACCCCCTTTGGAGTGAGACAGGAGAATCTCAACCCGTAGGGTAAGATTCTTAAGTTGTCAGTTGTCAAACACTCCTCCAGTTGTCAAACACGAGTGTTTGACATCTCACGAATCTTATACCAAGGGTTGAGTTCCCCTGTCACCGGTATCTCAAAGAGGGCGACGGGCGAATTGTTCTTTTTCTCTTACCTTATGTGAGCACGTACATAGATGTCGTGTAGCTTGTCTTTACCTTAGGGTGAGATAGAAAAATCTCACACCGGTGAAATTGTGGATATCCCTGTCAGGGGTAAGAGAAAATAACCATAATCTTCAATTCCAGATCACGTCTTGTTAAATGATACGGAAAAACAACTTATTACAATGTCCAAAAGAATTTATATGTAGTTATCGTATACGACATTATATAGAAAACAAACGAACAAATACATAAAATAGAACACTATGAATTTAAAGATATTTATAGTTATATATTACTGTAGAATCCCAATTTATCATTTCAAGTAGTTGATAAGTATTTGGCGCTTACAGGGTGCTCCATTTTATCAATTGTTTTTTTTTCATATATATATAAAAATACGCAACTGCCTTTTTCGTTATCCAGTTATTTTCCATGTACTTATCGAGCATGTTTAAAAAACAAAATTTGATATTGCCGTCACCACTAATGTATATTATTCACTAACAAGAGGCCTATTTGGCCTTAACGGTCACCCGAGTTCTGATACAGATGTATAAACACTATATATTGCTATTGTATTTGATTGCATCATATATTGAATACCAACCATAGTTTACTCACATATGTGCTATAAAAAGAAAAGAATTCTGCGAAGCTAAACAACTTTTAACATGTTAAAAAGGTAATACGAACGAGAAAAGATTAAAACTTCGATATCCAATCAAAATTTCCTTAGGAATGTATTAAGGACACTTGATAAGAAATCAAAGGGAGATAATTTTGATCTATCTATAGACGTGATACTTGTTTGTTTGTTTGATTAATTAACGTCCTATTAACAGCTATGGTCATGTAAGGACGGTCTCCCATGTATGCGGTGTGTTGCGTGTATGTTGTGCGAGGTGCGTGTTTTGGGAGACTGCGGTATATTCATGTAGTGTCTTCTTGTATAGTGGAACTGTTGCCCTTTTTATAGTGCTATATCACTGAAGCATGCCGCCGAAGACACCAAGCAACACATCCCTCCCGGTCACATTATACTGACAACAGGCGAACCAGTCGTCCCACTCCCTGTATTCTGAGCGCTAAGCAGGAGTAGAAACTACCACTTTTAAAGACTTTGGTGTGTCTCGGCTAGGGGACAGAACCTAGAGCCTTCCTCACAGGGGCGAACGCTCAACTCAAGGCCAAAAGTGAGGCGGTGCCAAGGGAGGCATTAGGAAAGATAAAGTCAGTTAGGAAGAAGAGAAAAGATAAGATCCTAAATTTAGTCGCCTTTTACGATCATGCAATAGGGGCAGCAGGTACAGTTCTAATGCCCAGACGTGATACATGACTATTTTAGACAAGAGCTGATGAACAACAGCAAAGCTCGCCTATTCAGAAGAAGTTGATGTTCAAGTATTTACTATTTAAAAATATCAAGCAGTGCCCTTAGTCTATATTATTTTGCCTTCAACAGAAGTTGAAATGTCTTCTTTGGCAGTATAAAAATTTTTAAACCCCTAAATAGAAACTTGCTCAAACCTTTAACATGGAAATATGACAAATTAACAGACTCAAAAAACCCCTAAAGGGCCCCAAATTGGTTGTATTATCACATTCAGCATCCATACACATTAGGAAAATAAAATCATAAACATTTATGATGATTAAGCTTAAACAATAGACAAAATAGAAACTTGATCAAAAAATTTAACATGGAAATATGACAAATTAACAGACTCAAAAAAAACACCTAAAGGGCCCCAAATTGGTTGTATTATCACGTTCAGCATCCATACACATTAGGAAAATAAAACCATAAACATTTATGATGACTTATGCTTAAACAATTGACAAAATAGAAACTTGCTCAAAAACTTTAGCGTGAAATGGGACGCCAACGCCGACGCCGGGGTGACAACATTAGCTCCCCCTAGTCTTCGAATAGGCGAGCTATAAATGAAACTATGGCAGTGAGCAGGATGAGGACTTTTTCATACCAGAAATAAAGGAAAATCAACATGAAAATATTTTGAATCGTAGAAATTGCCCAGATGTGATGAGATTATTATTGCTATAAAATTAAGTAATATTAAGGCATGTGGAATAGAAAATATTATAAATGAGCATATCAAAACCTCAGTCGTTGTTATGTTAACTTTTTAATATTGTTTTGGATACTTGTATAATCACATAGAGTTGGATAACTCTCGCTTCATGTTTTGGGAAAGGTTTTACATCGATATTAAATCCACGATTATAGAGCTCTCTGACGAGATCAGCCTTATATTTGTTGGTTTGATTAATTAACGTCCTATGAACAGCTATGGTCATGTGAGGACGGCCTCCCTTGTATGTGATGTGTTGCGTGTAGGTTTTGCGTGTATGTTTTGCGAGATGAGTGTTTTGGGAGACTGCGGTATATCCATGTTGTGTCTTCTTGTATAGTGGAACTGTTGCCCTTTTTATAGTGATATATCACTGAAGCATGCCACTGAAGACACCGCCAAGCAACACACCCCACCCGGTCACATTATACTGACAACGGGCGAACCAGTCGTCCCACTCTCTGTATGGTGAGCGCTAAGCAGGAGCAGAAACTACCACTTTTATAGACGTTTGGTGTGTCTCGGCCAGGGGACAGAACTCAGAGCCTTTCTCACAGGGGCGAACGCTCAACTCAAGGCCAAAAGTAAGGCGGTGCCAAGGGAGGCATTAGGAAGGATAAGAATAAGGAAAAGATAAGATCCTAAATTTAGTCGCCTTTTACGATCATGCAATAGGCGCAGCAGGTATAATTCTAACGCCCTACCTACAGGGCAGTCAGCCTCATAGGTAATGCACAATCACACTTCAGAAAAGGGCTTTCAATCCTTGATAACCCATTTGTCTTACATGCATTGATATCAAAATTTTACGTGTAGAATTACTTTTAAATAATTTGATCCGCAAGGCAATTGGCCAACCTGAATTAAATGCTGTGCGGAGGTCAATGAATATAAATAAATTTGCATCCATGCTTATATATATAAACAGTATTATACATTGACCATCTTGCCACACATTTACTGTGTCTGAGTTACTGAATAAAAAAGAATCTTGAACACTTGATAAAGAAAGATTATCAGAAGATCTACAATTGCATAGTTTTCATGTACAGTATCAGTAGCGAGAGTCTGAGACCAAGTTTTGTTCAGCGTTTAACATCCAGAGCCAATTTTCGCAAACATTAACTTTCCTATTAAAATTATAAGTTTATTTCAACCAAAATCTATTACGTACAGTACAAATCCTTGTCGAATGCAGGATAGTACACAAAGATAACAGAGTTATGCCCCTTCTATCGTCTAGTTTAGATCGTTATTAACTTTTGTGGTAAAAGACATTTGAAAATTTCTTTCATTATCGAAATCGCTCATCAAATTCAAAAGGATGAAGTTAGAAATAACCATAATTGTCTATACATGTAGCATACGATCATGTTACAGGAGTCGATTATTTAATTATATCGATTATCCAATTTGAGGCAAATGTTGTAAAAGTACATCATTTTTCAATAAACTTATTTTCTGGCAACATTTAAGAAAGGTGTTTAGTCATTCGATAGCTACTCATTTGGTTGTATGCTGATTATAATGGTTAATTTAATTAACCTGGTCATTTAGGAGCCAGGGTCATGTTAGGACGCCCTCCCATGTGTGCAGTGTGTAGCGTGTGTGATGTGCGAGGTGCGTGTTTTGGGAGACTGCGGTATATTCATGTTGTGTCTTCTTGTATAGTGGAACTGTTGCCCTTTTTATAGTGCTATATCACTGAAGCATGCCGCCGAAGACACCAAGCAACACACCTCATCCGGTCACGTTATACTGACAACGGGCGAACCAGTCGTCACACTCCATGTACGCTGAGCGCTAAGCAGGAGCAGAAACTACCTCTAGTATAGACTTTGGTGTGTCTCGGCCAGGGTACAGAACCCAGAGCCTTCTTCACAGGGGCGAACGTTCAACTCAAGGCCAAAAGTGAGGCGGTGCCATGGGAGGCATAAGGAAAGATAAAGTCAGTTAGGAAGAAGAGAAAAGATGATATCCTAAATTTAGTCGCCTTTTTACGATCATGCAATAGCCACAGCAGGTACAATTTTAACGCCCTACCTGCAAGAAACAACTTACAATTGTAATCTTAGTTCGTTTGTTTGATTAAATAACGTTCTATTAACAGCCAGGGTCATGTAAGGACGGCCTCCCATGTATGCGGTGTATAGCATGTGTGAAATGCGAGGTGCGTGTTTCGGGAGACTGCGGTATGTTCATGTTGTGTCTTCTTGTATAGTGGAACTATTGCCCTTTTTATAGTGATATATCACTGAAATATGCCGCCGAAGACACCAAGCAACAATCGTTCTTTATAGCCTGTATCTGTTGTGACGAATAGGACCAATATCACAAAATATATATACTATCAAGTATAGTTAGATTTATGTGATAATATTTGGTTATTATATAAAAAAAATGAAAATTAACTGTTAATTTATAGACTTACTATAAATACGATCAAAAATTATGTCATTCCTCATCTAGGAGTTACCTCCCCTTATTTTCATAAACCTCACCATGTATATATGTTTTATATTATTTTAATTATTTGTTTGTACCACCAATATCTGGAGAAGACTAAGATAGGCTACGCCTGAAGTCTAATCCAATTGACACTAACATCTTTTTGCCAATAAAATATTTGGAAATTGAAAAGCAACAATCGTAATACACTGTGTAAAAAGAATTTATATTAGTAATAGAAGACAACCTTGTTTAGAAAACCAACAAAACCAAAATCGATCACCAGTTTCCAGCTTCTCCGGGGCAACCGAACCTGATGTGATTTGATGACTCATAATCCCGGCAGTTATGGTCCCAATCCGTACATGTTCGGGTCTGCTTCCGGAGGGAGTGGCGGATTACCTTCGTTCTGTGGACAAGGTTTCCAGTCCCAGTCTCACACAGATCAATTTTGCCAATCCCGAGGTAACTCTTAGCGCATGGGACCTAACCTTCCCCAAGGGTTTGGTTTTGGGCCATATGGTTTCCCCCAATGACACCTTGGGGTTCTCTCAGCAGCATTTCGGTAGGTTGTTGGTTCCTCCTCCCCAACAATCTTCCAGTTCTGGGGCCTTTCTGGCCGACACCGGGCTTCTAGAACTACCGCTTCAGCAGTCAAGACTGCTTCACGGTCCAAGGGGCTTGATGACTCCTAGTTACCGAGCAATTTTGTCTCGGCCTAGATATTTGCACGTGCTCACATAGGGTAGGAAAAAATAATCATTCACCTTCTTTGGGGTGAGAAAGGAGATCTCAATCCTCGGCATAAGATTCTTAACCTCTCAAACACTAGGCAAAGCCCGGTTTGAGATTACCGTGTATCACCCCATAGAGGAGGGGACGGTGGGGTGAAATATTCTATTAATCTGTCACCTGGATGCTCTGAGGTTCATGAACCACCTTCAGATGATCCATCTTCGGATGGCTCTATCTCTGAGGAGGAGTCTCAATGTTCAGATGTGGCTGAGGATGATGTGACAGAGAAGAATCCTTCTGCCACTCGTGCTCCTGGGTTTCCTGGGCTGCAACTCGGGGTTACAGATCCCTGCTGGAGACGAGGGATTTGTCTTCCTGGTCAGGGAAGTTGGTGGACCAGATGGTGGTGCAGGCCAAGGAACATCACGAGATTGAGAGAATTTGCACCTTTCTCTCCAATCCTGTCGTTTGTTTGTATGATTAATTAACGTCCTATTAATAGTCAGTGTCATGTAAGGACGGCCTCCTATCTATGCGGTGTGTACTATGTATTCTCAATGGAGACGTTAGGAAGTAGAAAGTATATCCCGTCAGTGGTATCGGAGGGATTGGATTTTTTGAGTCGGGTACCTCCGCCGACGAATCTGGAAAATGCTCTTGCACTGAAGGAGGAATTCAGATCGTGTTCCGCAAGAGTGCAGTCGATGAGGTTTCTTAGGTAAAATGTACGACAGGCGTCTATTCCAGAATGTTTCTGGTTCGAAAGAAGTCCGGAGCTTGGTGTCCCATCATCGACATCAGAGCTTTCACCATGTACGTGGAATCTCCTCACTTCAGGATGGAGACCCCAGGAGGCATAGTTGATTCCGTAGGAGAGGGAAAGTGGACAACTTTAGTCGGTCTCAAGGATGTCTATTTTCATATCATCCGTCAAGAGGTTGGCAAGCAAATACCTCCGTTTTACTTGCGACGCAAAAGTCATTTCGGAGTCAAGCCATTTGGCCTAACCATAGCTCCACTGGTTTTTACCAAGTTACTGCAGGTAGATAACTCTATAATAGAAACAGGATGCCGGTCATGCCCTAAAGAAACTGTTAAACTTATTGAATTTAAGAAAGGTAAATGATTATGGAAATTTAATAACTACTTATTATATGACACATGATATGTAAATGTAGTTAACACCATTATTTAAGTAACAAAAAACAATATTGTTTACCAGTTTATAATCTTGATAATATTAATGATATACCTGACTCAGAATTACAGATGACTATTGATGATCAACTATTTCTTGAGACCTTGTACATGTAAGTGGGTAATTATAGGGTTTGTTAGGGGGTATGTGTGTGATAAAATTAAAAGATGTATATGTCAGTGAATGTAAGAGCCTGTTTGATTTGCTTGTATTTATTAATAAATGATCTGCTTAAAATAAAACAATTACAAACTAGATAAATGTCTGTTAGACATAAAGTGCTCGCTAACTACTTCCTAACATTTATTTCAAGTATGAAATCATCCTCGGCAAAAGGTCAGGTGTACGTAACACTTTCGCTCATTATCTTTGGGACTATTGCAAGGAGATGGTTTACGTCCATGATGTATTGTAATAAATACTTTCATTTACTTCATCAGAACTTTAAATATGGAAGTACTTTGAACTTGTTAATTATATTCTTTGTAACTTACATAGAAGTGTGTTTATTATCATACTGATATAGATACGATTGACTTGTTTCGCTGTTCAAAACAGTCGTCCGCAAGAACGAATCTATTTCGACGATTCACTCATGTTACACATGGTCAGGGAATCGTTAGTGCACTTAGTGGAAGATATTTGCTTGGTCCTCAAGCTCTTTCTGAAGGAAGGTTCCTTCCTACCTGGGAGAAGTCGTAGGTCACCCAGGACTTTGTCATTGGGAAGCGTCTCAGTAGGGTTCTTGAGATTGTGTTACCACCGGTCGGCAAATTTAAGAAGGCTCGATACTAGCCTAAATGAACATGCCTCAGATTTATGAGTTATCTCAACTTTGTTTGTTTTATTGATTAACTATTAACAGACAAGGTCATGTAAGGACGGCCACCCATGTATTCAGTGTGTAGCATGTATGTAGTGTAGAATGCGTGTTATCTGACACATGGTCAAAAACTATTCAGTATCAGGAGTACACGGTCCTCACCCGTTCATCCCTGGTTCGGTCCTATGCCCCAGTCAAGCCCTAATGGTCCACCTTCGGTTGTCTCCCTGCTCCCAGTCGGTGTACCCAGTGTTTACATATAGAGAAATAGGGGGTGGGCTTACACTGCTCTCGTATGATCATTTCCTAACACGGCTACAGCAATGTTTAAGCTTTTTAGGTGTACCTTTAGACCAGTATCCTGGTCACAGTTTTGGCGTGGGGGCATCTTTTGCGTTTAATTGTGGTGTTTCTCCTGATCTCATTCAGTCGCAGGGTGATTGGCCGAGTGAGACATTTAAAGGATACATTGATCCCTCCCTCGCCCGTCGTCGTCAAGTGGCCTTAAGCCTTACGACAGGGCATCATCCTGCAACAATTCGATTAGGTATGACCTAGAGTTTTACTCGCTGCCTATGACACATTGCTTTAAAGTACTCCCCACCATTTCATCTTGTTCTTTGTGTTTTATAATGTATGTGTATATTTGAACTTTGTGCCATTATTGGCGGTGTCTGGCTTTAATTAGTGAACTTCAGTACTAGTGCAATAGGGGAAATAGTGGTAAATTTTTTAATTCGGTACTAGTCATAGAGTTCTGCATGAATTGTAACCAAATTTGGCAAGAAACATCTTCTGGGGAAAAGGAATAGAGTTTGTATAAATTTTGGCTCTAAAAAGGAACAATGAACCTGTATTCAGAACATTACTTGGCAATACAAACCAGGTGAGCGATACAGGCCCTCTTGGCCACTTGTTTCTTTTTAATTTCAGATTCTTCGGCGATATGCATCAGTGATATAGCACTTTGAAAGAGTTCAATTATACATGAATACACAACAACACACCCCAGTCTCCCAAAACATGCACACTGCATACAATGAAGGCCGTCCTTACGGAGACCGAAGCTGTGCAATTTTTTCGAGCAAAACTGCTGAAGAGGGGTGAGAAATGGATGCCTATCAAAAACTGGCCGGCCATCCCTGGCTGTTAATAAATCAAACAAACTATGTGATGTGTAGTTATCATCTTTAAGTCTCGTGTATGCTTCTTTCCCACTATGTGTTGGCTACGATGTAGATGTTTCACTATACAACAAGTACTCATTGTAATGGACACCATTACATAGTCCCCCAAACGCACCCCCAATTGCAACAAATCTGAAAAAAGTGTGCACTATACGCGCAAAAATATGGTAATACAAGGCTATTTTCAGAAAAATTGATTTGGCAGTAATCATGACTGTATGGCATCCATTAAAATTTTAAGTTAAAATCCCCATTTACCAATTTTCAATGAATTGCTGAAGAAAATTTGAAAACAGGAAGTTTGCCCAGCGGCAATCTTTTAAAATTTTTATCATATTGATCAGCATCCCTTAATACCCCTATATACTACTTTTTATTGAAATCAGAGACCAAAATATAAAAACAGGAAGTGAGCCCAGCGGCCATCTTGGAATACCAAAAATCTTTACGAAAATGTTTTTATGTTGTTCGCCTTCCCTTAAAACCCCCTGTAGACTAATTTTCATTGAGATCGGAGATCGAAACCTGAAGAACAGGAAATGAGCCAGCGGCCATCTTGGAATAGCAAAATCTTTACGAAAACCTTTGCATGTTGTTCGCCATCCCTTAAAACCCCTATATACCAATTTTCATTGAGATCGGAGATCGAAACCTGAAAACAGGAAGTGGGCCAGCAGCCATCTTGGAATACCAAAATCTTTACGAAAACCTTTGCATGTTGTTCGCCATCCCTTAAAACCCCTATATACCAATTTTCATTGAGATAGAAGATCGAAACCTGAAAACAGGAAGTGGGCCAGCGGCCATCTTGAAATACCAAAAATCTTCACGAAAATGTTTTCATGATGTTCGCCATCCCTTAAAACCCCCATAGACCAATTTTCATCGAGATCGGAGACCGAAACCTGAAAACAGGAAATGGGCCCTGGCGGCCATCTTGGACTTCCGGTTGGGGAAAAAAAACCTTTATGCACAATCCCACACCCTAATGAATATGTGTGTGAAGTTTCGTGATAATCGGCCCAGTAGTTTCTGAGAAAAGCTGCGGAAACCCGCGCGGCGGAAGAAACCAGAAGAAGAAATAAGAATAAAAATAATAATAATAATAATAATAAGAAACGGAGCAAAAACAATATGTCCCCCCACTTCGTTTGGGGGACATAATAAGACAAAACAACACCAACATACCGCAGTCTCCCAAAACACGCACCTCGCACTACTCTTGGTTACATTTACCGGAAAGAATAACACGATCAAACATATTCGTGTAACATAACATAATCACGACTGGAAACGCAGCGACTGCATCAATTTCTAATGTTGGTGTCTGGAGGGAAAGGCTAGTGACTTCTATGACTCTAATGTCCAAACGCCATGATAGCATAGGTTTTAACGACCTCGTGGACAAACTTAAGAAGCGCACCGGTGGATTGATGTTGTCAGATACGTCTGAGGATCAGCTGTCAACATCGAGCCAAAAGGTAGGTTGAATTCATCGAGGATTTGGACGGACAGGGTGATGCAGTTGGCATTACGCATGTACCCTGATCTGCTTGAGCATTTCGTGCAGCGGCAAGCCATGAAACATTTATCAGTTGTCAAGACAAGGACGCGGGACAATATGTCGGGAATCTGAACCTGGAATCAGTTGAGCTGGTAATTGATAAAATTAAAAGCTATCAATTCAATCATCAGACAATATTTGACAAAATCCGAAAACGGGAGGTTCGCGAGGTTTCGACGTTACGCGAAGCAGAGTTCAGTAGCGACACCGAGCTGGACAAACCACATGTACGCCAAAGCCACAAACAGGCTTTTTCATGGAACACCGAAGCAAGTGTCAACAAACGGATTGACTGTCTCGATGAGAAAATGGAACGGATGTAGGCTGACATTCAATCACTGCTCTGGAACATATAGTCCCTGAAATCCGAGCCCAGGTCAACGAATTCCAGCTACGACAGGTCAAGGTCACGTCACCAAATAACGGAAGGTGCTTAGCCTGTAATGGTTTCAGTCACATGGCCCGGTATTGTCCAAAGAGAAAGGCAGAAAATCGTGCCGCAGCCCCAGTTTTTGCTAAGCATATGTCCTCTCAGAGGATTTAAACGCGGAAGGATCAGCCTAGGGGACCAGAGCCTGATCCAAGCTGAAGATGGCCTACAGTCAGCTAAGAGACCTTTGGTTATTAGACAGCTCAAATCTCCATCGATGATCACTGTACCAGTATCAGTCCATGGTAAACAAATAAATGCTATAATTGATACCGCATCTGAAGCGAGTTCTTACTTCATAAACCAAAGTATACTTGACAACCGACCCTTTAAGTAGTGAGAAAAAAACCACCATTGGTTTATGAGGTAAGAACTCGTGTTTTTGTTTGTTTGATTAATTAACGGTCTATTAACATCCAGGGGTTACGTGAAGACGGCCTCTCATGCATAATTACGGTGTGTAGCATGTATGTAGTGACGATGTGCGTGTTTTTGGAGACTGCGGTATGTCCCCCGAAAACACACCAAACAATACATCCCAGAGTGTAGGAAACTGAACTGAAAAGAAACATGAGGCCCAAAGGGCCTGTATCGCTCAACTGCTTTTGTAACGCCAAGTAATGTTCTGAATTCATGTTCTTGTTTCTTTTTCAGAGTCAACATTTTTTTAAACTCTCTATTCCCCTTCCCCAGGGAGGATATTTCTGGAGCCAAATTTGGTTACAATCCATGCAGAGCTCCATGACTACTAGCGATTTAAAAGAAATGTTGACGGGACGGACGATGGATGCCGTCGCACCAGGTGAGCTAGAAACTATCAGATATCTCATTAGGGAAAATCAATAAAAGTTACAACATATTCATCACTGCTACTAAAATAAATCCCTGAAAACTGCTAACGAAGCACAGCTAGTATTCCAGCAGCATTAGCGGCGAATAAGACTTGTTAATTTGTGTTTTTACTTAAACTGTATTTCAATGTTTTTATGTACTACAGATAAACCATGTACTTTATATACATAATCAATAAACATAATATATTCATAAACTCACTGTAGAAAACTATGACCTGATACCATTGCTGAATATTGATAGACCGCTAAAATTTGGTTGATGTGCTTTTAGTAGATTTAGCGTCCTATTGGAGGGCCATGGTCATCTAAGGACGGCCTTTCATGCGTGTAATGTGTTACATTGTTTGTTTGATAAAAATAACAGCTATGGTCATGTAAGGACGGCCTTCCCATGTATGCGGGTGTCGAGATGTCGGCATGTATGTTGTGCGAGTGCGTGCGTGTTTAGATGGGGAGACTACGGTATATAAATTCATGCAGGGTCTTCTTTGTATAGTGGAGCTGTTGCCCTTTTAATAGTGCTATATCACTGAAGCTTGCCACCGAAGACACCAAGCAACACACCCCACCGCGGTCACAGTTTTATACTGACAACGGGCGACCATGGTCGTCCCACTCCATGTATTCTGAGCGCTAAGCAGGAGCAGAAAGGATGTACCACTTTCATAGACTTAGGTGTGTCTCGGCCAGGGGAACAGAACCCAGAGCCTTCCTCACAGGGGCGAACGTTCAAAACTCAAGGCCACAAAGTGAGGCTATTGTGCCAAGGGAGGCATAAGGAAAGATAAAGTCAGTTAGGAACAAGAGAAAAAAATAAGATCCTTTAAAATTTAGTGCCCTCTACGATCATGCCAATCGTTCCACTCCCTGTATGCTGAGAGTTAAGAAGCTGAGCAGAAACCTAACCACTTTTATCAGACTTTTGGTGTGTCTCGGAGGGGACAGGTTCTCTTCCTCGACAATTTTCGACGCTCAACCCAAGAAATTTAGGGTGATCCAGGGCGATTCAAAGATTAAATCAAGTTAGGGAAAGAAAGGATGACCTGTTCCAGACGAAGTGGTATATCTCGGCAATATTGGGGCATGTTAACAGGTACTAGAAGTAAGCTAACGCCCTATTGCAGGGCCAGGCAAGTGTGATGCCCAACCTCCTATTTTTTACTACATAGAAGTTTTACTAGCTGTTTGCTGAACAACCATAAGAAATTAAAAAGGACTTTGCTTAATTGGAACCGAGTGGACCTCCGAATAAGTTTTAAGATTGATACCGATTTACATTGGTACAGTTAAAGAAGAGAAAGACCTCGTATGGGAATTTAACTATCTGACTCAAGAGATAGAAATCACATCAAGCAACAGTGCCAACCTTGGACATTAGAACATTCAAATATAAGGCACAGGAAAAATAACCGTCCAATTCAACAAATCTGCGATCAAGATCGACTACACCTTGAAAAAACGCTTCATCCGCCTGTGGCCCCTCGGACCAAAAAGACCGCTTACCCTTGGAAATGGATCCGCGCTACTAAAGTAAATGATAAATGTTCTTTAATTATTTATAATATATACTATTACAATTATGACTAGATGCATACTTATGTTTTTGAGTCGGCTGAACCAAACATTTATTCTCATCACTGACCACTGACCAGATCACAGACACCAATCACCGCCATTGTGGGTCAAGTTTTCAAGACATCAGCGGTCAACTTCTAACAGATCTGGCACGTAGCAGCAGCACGCCAGTGTATTTATACAAGATTTTACTGTTAACATTTAGCCTACAATCTAGGCATAATGCCATTACCATTATAGGGACAGTATGCCTATTTCGGCGAACGCCTATGAATTGGGAATATCTTTTGATGTTCCCTACATTGGCACCTTTTTTGTGGAAGGATATGTTACAAAAATTGAACCATTTCGCCTGATGGATACCAATCGAGGAATCGAAAAATCGTGGCTTTACTGGATTGAATAATTTACAGAGTGCAAATGATGAGTTTCGTCGCCTGCGGAAGGACTAACTTGTCAACCTGTCGACAGGAAGCGATTTAGTTATTTATTGTACATAAATTTAACTGGTTTCCTCAATGTGCGAGAGCAACGTACAGTACACTAACCAGCGACAATGTCCGAACGGGTCAAGTGACGAGAGACAGTAACCGGCGACCTTTAATGTTTCCGCCAATTATCCCCAGAGTTAATAAATAGAAGCGGATGATCCAGTGAATAAACTTGTTACATATGGTTTTATGAGTAATGGAAGCCGGTTTTCAATGCCTCAGGCGGAGGATGTTAGTGAAAGTCAAACTTTCCAATTCGACCAGTTTAAAATCGTTATAATCTGTTTGTTTGTGTGATTTATGAACGTCATATTTACAAGCTATGGTCATGTCAGGACGGCCACCGCGTGTATGTGGAATGTTGTTGCGGTGGTTTGGGAGACTGCGATATATTATGGAGAGACTTCTCGTAATAGTGGAACTGTTGCCATGTCTTATAGAGTATAGTGGAACTGTATGTAAAAGGCAGTGAAATACAACTTTTCCTCGGCGCGGGGAGATTACGGGAAAACAAGGCCGACATTGGACGACAGCGAGAACCAGCTTACGCAACAACAACAGCCGAGGGAGGTGCCCGACACAGAGGAGAAGTATCCGGGTAATTGGCAGGCGAACGAGGAGTTCAGTACAGAGCGTAATGGGGTACCAGCTTAGGACGTGGCCAACAGGGAATCGGCCGTGAATTAACACTATTCAAGAATAAAACAAACCCAACTAGTTAAAATACAAAATTGGGAGAAAGTATATACAAAGGAAAATAATAAAAGGTTATATCGTTTATGGGTCCGATTTTGTATTATTAAGAAAACGAATGTTGTCTGGTTAAAATCTGCCATTGGATCGAGTGGTATTTATAACTCGTGAAAAAGTTCACTTGGCAGGACATCGAGAAACACGGAAAAGTCTATGGCTGTGACAAAAGAATACTCACAGGGAAAGGGCTTTGTCCGTTTTCCTGAGACGAAAAAATTTCCTGACATAACATTTACTAGAAATTATATGTAGATCCTACTATACTTAGCCAAATAAGACATAAATGAGATACTGTAAATTACTGGGTACCGTATAAGGCCGGTGTTCCACAGGGACTCCAAATCTAGGACCCGATTTTATTTTAGTTATACATTAGCCGATATCATTACTGAAAATAACTCTATTATTTAGCTTTTTAGCCAGCTGATACACCTTACATTGTTATATGTTGCTGTTTGAAAAATCCAAATACCACACATTCTATTCTCGAAGAGAGACTATTCAATACAGAATCAATACTTGGTTACAGATCAGGTGGCTCTAAGAGGATTAGCGTCGAGACAACAAGCTGATGCCTTCTTAATTTGGCCGAGTAGAGTCCGGAGTCACCCCAGGAGATCTGTCGTTGGACCTAGGACTGCGATTTCTAATTATATATCTTGTATACTGTTTAAAATTTACAGTTTTCGAATATTTGTGATGATACAATAGTATACCTGACTATATCATCTAAGCAGGATGAAAGTGTTCCATGTTGACCTTGATAAAGTTGGCGGGCATGGGAATGACAATAAGAGTATGTCCATTCACCCGAGCAAGGTATGTTCTATCTGATTACACGTAGTCGCTCTCCTAAAACTTGCTTATAACAACACGGCACTTTCTAGAACATGTTAAACTCAGCAATAAACTAGGTATACCTAATAACATCAGATTGACCGGGGGAAGCATATTGGCAACATCGTAACAAGGTCAAACAATGACTCTTAGCTTTTTTACGTATGAAATCATCACCCTAAAAAGTGTTAGTTTGATTGTTGATTTATTAACGTCTGATTAACAGCTATGGTCATGTAAGTACGGCTCTCCATGTATGCGGTGTTTGTTGGTCTATGTTGTGCGAGGGATAGTGTACTGGCGAAGGACTGCGGGTATATTCGTGTTGGGTCTTCTTGTATAGTGGACACTGTTGCCTATTATAGTGCTAGATCATGAAGCATGCTCGCCGAATACCCAACAAGCAAACACCCCACCGGGTCACATTATATGAAAACGGTGCGAACCAAGTGTCCCACTCCTGTATGCTGAACGTAAGCAGGAGCAGAAACTACCACTTTTATAGACTTGGGGAGTCTCGGCCAGGGGATCAAAACCAGAGCTGACCTCACAGGGTGCGAACGCCTCAACTCAAGCCAAAAAAGTGATAGGCGGTGCCAAGAGGCATTAGGGAAAGATAAAGTCAGTTAGGACCCAGATGAGAAAAGATAACATCCTAACATTTAGTCGCCTTTACGATCATGCAATAGGGGCAGCCCCTTATCTTTTTAACGACGAAAATGCAGGTAGAAAATAAACTCCAATACAATACAAGACCAACTGTTGAACTTAAGCATGTACTCGTTTAAGGTGACTCCTTATTCAAGGCGAAAGTGACATCTCAAATTGAACTGGTACCACGTAGAGGTGCCGTTTTACTCTCAATCGTCATAAAAAAAGAATTTAGTGTTTTAGCGACAAGCTAGACAGTTTAGGTTTGGCCTCGAATTCGAAACCGGAAAGGAAAAATGCCCGAGCCTAGGCCATGATGTGACTTGTGAACCGCGGATTATGAATGACTGTCACCACATGTGCGCTAGGAACGAGTTGACACTGTGGCGCTCTACTCGCCTTCCAGTCTTGCTTCGAACCTCTGAGTAAACCACGCTTTTTATATTTATTGTGGAGTAACACTTATAGTGAATAATAACAAGCATTGTTTAATATAATTTGTTAGAGTTATAATTATACCGAAGAAAAAATACTTGTGTAACGTTGTGAATAGATATTTCACAAATATATTACCATCTCTTTGGTACTATGGATTAATCGGGTTGCTATTTAAAAAAGGACACCTGTCTTCTTTCAAGATTATTAATTTATAAACAAGGTCATTTGCGGCAATCCACGTTTGGGGCCAATAATATGTATGGTCTTCCCTGCAGCTACGTACCCCTGGCACCTGCCTGTTAGGTATTATATGGAGAGTCGATTGACTTACCAATGGCATTACAAGTATACTAATTTCCATTAACTAGTATGACCATTGTAACATTTATAACGTGTTTTCCTCCACCCCCTTATTGTTGCGACTAGTTTTATTGGAGGGTGTGCACCACCCATGACCGGAGAGCGCGGCCCTCGTGTAGGGTATTCTGACCAAGAGACAGCCCGGAACACTTTCTACAATATTCAATAGGCTGCGGAGCCAGTGCTGACACAGATGGAGTTCCTCTAGCTCCTCATCATTTGTTACTTCGTCTGCGTTACAAAGTGCACCCTGATCCATATAGTGATAACACGTATTCCTGTATCCAAGAACGGTTGATTTCCCCCAGGGAATAAATCCAAACATCAGTGGATCATGACCAAACACCCTAGGGGTATTATGGCACCCCCCCAAAAGAAATACAGGACTGAGACTGAATCCCTGAGGAAGATAGATAGGAATTCTACTATACGGGAGTCCTGAACAGATTAGAGGAGCCGCTGGGCGATTTCTCCCGACCTTCTTTAGACAGTCGTGGGTAACAGGAGAGGAATGAATGCGAGCAATGATATGCATAATATTCGAGCGAATAACCCGCAAGCCCGCCCAGTAGTAAACCAACCTCTAATCAAGGACATATTTGCGAATTTAAGTGTCCCAACCCTCCTTCCCCCTTTAGATGGAATAGCGTGCTAAAAAACCGATAATACGGGCTGTTGGTTACATCCCGATTCCCCTTGACCAAAAACCCCCACATGTTTTTACTGCATCTACCTTGCTACCTTCTTTAAGCTCTGATTGTCTATTGCATCCATAAACTTTGCACACAGTGGTTTTTATCCAGCATTTGTTTTGGACCGATCCAGCGTGGTTGGACGTATGGGGACCCGGATGATGCTTGGTAGACTGTTGTATCGCATCTACCACCTGGGTCGGGCATTTTTGTCTAACTCTTAACCGAAAAATTAACAAACTCGGATTTGCCTGGATAGCTGACGGTTGTGTGGTTATTTCGGTTATTAGTTATTTGTTAGCAAAAGACTGTTCCATTTGATGTACATTGAGACTACTGTGGCTGTCTCACCCATAATCCTAGCCTGCCTTTGTTTAGGTCAGGAGTAAGGCAATTGCTGACACCAAAGGGCATTCTACTGAAATTATTATTCTACTCCTAATCTAAGCTTCCCTGTCGCTTAATTACCAAATTAAAACGCGCGCATATTGCTTCACGGCGGGTACGTGTAACATTGAGGGTGTGGTGGACCACACTGCGTGGCTGATGCTGTATGGGCATAAAAAACAAAAAGCGAGTAGGTCACTTCCGAGAAGATGAACCGGTTAAGGAAGTTATCGGTACATGAACCACCATGTGCACACATTGTGGAGTTGTTATCATTGCGAGAATACCGGGGTGTCGCTAACCCATGGTTCTGTACTGCGCGCCCACCTCCGTGGTATTCTGGAGCACCAACCATGTGACAAACTTCGTGGCTCATCTGCTGCGGGGACGGTCCGGGATTGATACGAGTACAACGCATTTGACCCTGGGTACGACAAACAGTACAGCCCCCGGTCGTATGAGGAGAAAGTTTAGAGGGGCTTTTATTATCACCATGCTGATGGTAGCTCCCCATAAGGGACGTTGCTCACGCTATCCTTCCAATGACTATTGGGATCTAGAGTCCACCATCCCAATGGTTCACTATGTCTAGAGGGACTGGGCGCCTCTAGTCTCCCAACGTGATGTGTGCACACGAATCGGTGCTTTTTGGTGTGGTAAACCGATACCTGGACTTTACAGGGCGGGGATCGGTAAAAGGGATTTATCGAGAGGTTAGAACCAGAAAATTAGTCTGAGTGACTATGACCCCATCTGTGTCCATGCCAAGGGCGGTGTATACACTTGTGTACCCTTGCACTTTTGAGGATGAGAATCGCAACTATTGTCGGGTGGCATTTTAAAGACTGATGAGGTTGTTGGAGGCTCTAACTTTTTATTTTATTTCACACAGACCCCGACTTGTCTCTCTATACTGTGTTATCTGGACAGACCTTAAAGACTCGTTGTGCTCTTATTAACAAACCAGAGTACCGATTGTTGCTAGTTGGGGGTATTAGTGTATAAAATAATTGGTACCCCCGTGAGGCTGCTGGCGTACAACAATGATGTCGGGTAGTAGCGAAACTGCATGAGCTGGTAACGTGGGATTCAATCTCCCCCCCGACTGATAGATGGGATAACATTCTGCAGTGTTTTTTTCACCAATTTAAAAGTGGTTAATCAGCGGCTTTGGTCTTTGACCATTTCTCAAAGCATGTTTCCGGACCTCTGCATGGGGTGGCTCGTGAGGTTCTCGTGTCATCAAGCCAGCTGTAGGGTGGCACATGAGTGGCACGGAAATCGCTCATCACTTATAAGGGCATAGACGTCTTAGTACCTTAAGGTCTCTATGATTCTCTAATGTCCCTTAAAAACCTGCCTCAATTCATCCCTATACGTTGAGATCAGTACGTGGCTGGGCGGAGTCCTCACATATACGGCAGTTATAGCAAGTCCAACATCCAAGTTACCATCCCGCCTGTTTTACTATTGAGTATGATCTGTGTAACTTCATACTGATGATAAAGTGGAGCCGCCCCCTTTTATATTTCTATCATACAATCAAACTTAATTTGGTGGCTGTTGCCTTCATCTACCCCTGGCAATGTTTTTCAGCACCTGCTTTGTCTAGCGGTGATAAAGATTCACACAAATCAAGAAAAATTTTTCTCTGTAAAATGTGTGGATACAAAAACTTTTACTATACATTTTTATTGCAAGAAATTAAAAACACTAATGGGCTGCCGAGCCCGTTTCTAGTAGAATAAAAGTCAATCAAACACAATAAAATATTCAATTTTTTTTTTTCTTCCTTTCTTCACCGTCCAAGAACGGCTTATATTAAAAGGCCGAAAAATCTACTGAAAAAGAATTAGATGGTCTGCCGAAATTGAGAGAAAAAAATCTTGAAAGGTTTGAAACTTGTTAAAAAATCGGTCTGTACAAAACCCTGTCAGCGACTTAAACAAAAGTATATTACCAAAAGTTACCAGTATTGTAAACGGTTGGTGATGAGTAGATAAGTCCAATTAATATATTAGATTAAGTCCTGAAGACTAAACCTACCTAATCCTACAGGAAGAACCTAATCTAACAAACACTATAAATTCTAACTAAACTAAAATGTCGTAAGTTATTCGGGTAACGTTTACTAACGTGTGCCGCCGAAATTGGGCAGACTACGAGCGCAAACGTACAACGCGACAAAAACCCTCAACATATTCTATCTAGGAAAGAGAAAAAAACCTACGGATAACACGTTCAATCACAACAACCGACTTTTGTAATACGCCGGATATGAGGCAGGCCCACAACGCAGAGACGATCAGGTAGTGCCGATAAAATATATATAAAAAAATTGTCCGGGACGGTTTAATATATAAACCTTGTCCCCTACCCGAGGCTCCTAACCTACGATATTACTATAAAATATATACCTGTAAATAAAAGGTACCAGAGGTGTCGCTGGATCGCCGCTCGACTGGTGTTGCCCACTACTGCCAATAATGGCGCGAGCAAGCAGACGTGCCGGGACCGGTGAGTGTAAACATCTCTCGGTACAAGCACAAACGATCATAATTAAATTTATTACAATGTGAAATAGGCGGTCTATTCGCCCATTCTTCTGACACCAATTATAGTGACAATATTATTCTACAAAGACGTAACATAATTTATCATTCAGGTACATAGCATACTTACAATAATGAATTGAACAATGCATGTTAATTTCTATTCATAGCGTTATACGTCACAGTAGGTATTAAAACAGGTGTTTTACAGTTCAAGAGGATGGAAGGACGCATAGGGAGAGCGTTCGCGGAGCGCACACGTGACCGCGTCCGCGCACATTGGTGACGTCATCAAATCCGCGGTTCACAACACAGATTGTACAAAATCCTCAAAACAACTTTAGTCGCTCTATTAGGATCCTAGTAACAGATTACTCCCCTCTACACTCCAATCTAGAAACAACATCTTTGCTTTACTATTCCACACTGCAAAACTCAGTACAGGAAAATGGTCATACTTTCCACGCACGATCATAGACTGGGAACAACCTCACACCTAAGTTACTGTACATGCCAAAACTTTAGACAGCTTTCAAAACTCTCTCATCAACTTCTAAACTTGTAAACGTCAACTATGTTTTTTTTAACCCTATGTTAGCATATCGAACCGACTATCGACTTCGTCATAGAAATGTCCTTTTTACGGGGTACGTGGGATATGGCGCAATGGTAGAAGGCACAGATATGTTTGGCTTGACGATTGGGTTCTGTAGATGGTGAGTTCGAGGCACTGGGTAGAGCACAGGATCAATAAATTGCCATCCCTTGTTAAATTGTGTTTCTTTGAGATATCCTCGTAAAAATACTAAGTCATCAACAGCAATATGGGGTATACTTATATATTAATTAGAACTGTTTGTTTGATTAATATCAACGTCCTATGACGGGCTAACCAGTACGTCGCCACGTCCCTGTAATGCTGAAGCGCTAAGCAGTAGGAGATCACGAAACTACCACTATTATAGACTGTGGTGTGTCTCGGCCGTTATCAGGGGCGGGGGTGGTCGAGGGGAACAGAACCCAGAAGCCTTCCTCCACACGGGCGAACGTGCTCAACTCAAGGGCAAGGCAAACGTGAGGCAGTGCCAAGGGAGAGGCATAAGGAAAGTATAAAGCCAGTTAGAGAAGAGTAGAAAAGATCCGAGATCCTAACTTAGTCGCCTTTTACGATCATGCAATAGGGAGGAGCAGGTAACAATTTAACGCCCTACCTCCCTGCTAGGCTCAAAACAGAAAGATAAGAGATGCATATGTGTGTACGTGTTAGTAATACAATTATTAACGTTAGAATTTCATAGGCAGGGGTCATTTACAAGACCTCTCCTCTCCTTGGGACAGATCAATTTCACGCAATTATTTTTTTTTCATTTAGATTCTTTGTCTCCTTTTTTCATCTGTGGTAGTTTTGGAGTTAAGGTATTGTTATTTTTATTTTCGTCCTATTAACACACGAAGGGTCATTTTCAAAAGAGAAAAAACGGACACTTCCGTGTTATTGTGTAAGTAATGTAATATGTGCGTGAGATAGTGTGATGTGTGTGTGTTCTTTTGTCGATATTTTGTGTCTTCTATGTATAAATGAAACGTTTTACTCTTTTTTTAGTGTTAAGCTGTTGATATCCACTTCCGCTCAGAGTTTTGGGCTATTTTGTATGATGTTCCTCACGAAGGATGCACACAGATGTTAAAAAATATTGTCTATTTTGAAATTTCAAACGTTTATATGAGTTGTTGCTAATCAAATGTACCATTTTTCAAAGTGACGAAAAGACATATTTTTTCATCTATATGATGTTTATGGCATTACAATATTTTTGGATTATCGAAATAGACTAGATATAAATTCTGTCTTTACCTACAAATTTTTGGAGTCGAGGAATTGGATGTCGTGTCCGTTTGATAAGCTGTGGGAAACAAATCTGTATAATCGCTTTTAACGGCTTCAAAGGCGCATTGGTTGGAAGGTGCGCAACCCATCCCCACATTTCGTAGAGCGACCTGTGTGTACTAAGGACGGGATATACAGCTTTGTTTGTACGATGTGCGAGGCGAAGATCAGGACGCAGAACCTCTTCAGAGTGCATGGAACATCAGTTGCAGCGATGATTGATCTGCGCAAGTAGGACTGGAAAGGTGAAAGGTGCCGCTAAAACCCACTTCTACTCTATGTTTAAACCCGTATTGGGGCATAAGGATTGCCACCCTGCTCCTGTGTTCAGTGGATGGTCTACATGAGGGAAGAAGAATAGAGGTGATGTGAGGAGAGAAAGAAGAGAGGGCCCCCAAGAAAGGTCCTACTTGTGAGCAATCA
This sequence comes from Argopecten irradians, assembly GCF_041381155.1. Lineage (NCBI taxonomy): Eukaryota > Metazoa > Mollusca > Bivalvia > Pectinida > Pectinidae > Argopecten > Argopecten irradians. The sequence continues at coordinate 3,557,611 of NC_091145.1, forward strand.
GTATTCTCGTCCATGACGTAATTCAGTGTCGCGTGCGAGTATATGATCATGTGGACAGATGGCTGACCAAAAATAAATGTTAAGGCCCGATCGCGGGAGAAGCAGTAAATCCACTGAGTGCCGATCCATTACGATAGCAAGAGGGAGCACCAGTACGTCGATAGATATGCTTAATTGTAGAGTGTAAGCGATTTACCACTATATCCTGGAAGGGATGTTGTACATAGACAAACTCTTATCTGTACATATCAAACTGATACTCTGGACGCGAGTATCAACATTATGACCAGTTGTGATAGAACATAGTAGATTGCTTCACTCACACAATTATTGGTTATATCTCGTTGTTTTGTATAATGAGAACCAACAGACTCCATAGATTTACACTATGTACATGTTTATTCCGTGAGGGATATGGTGGAACTAGCCTGGCTCTTAAATAACAATGCATTGCTAATTACGCAATCCTATGATCTATATTTTACAATTTGTACAGGGTACAGGGGAAGCTGCGGCTAATTAATTGCGTGTGTTGTTCAGGAAGGACAAACAGACGGGTATGTCTGGAAGTAAGATGCTTTCGGGTTACGGTCATGGTCTAGTTCAATTAACTGTTTAGGTTGCTCACACTGATATATATACTCGTGACATACATATTGTCATTAAGGTCGTTATGGAATTAGCTATTACTTGTATCCAAATCCCTGTTTAGTTAGGTTACATGCTTAGATAATCGAGTGAAAAGTTTATCAGGATTCGTTACTCCTGAGTGGTTACCACCATCTTTCTTAGAGAAGATTATATACCATTTTTATGGGTATCTGAATATCACTTAATCTTTTATACACAATTTTTACAATGTTTTAGCCAATTATAAGTTGTAAAAGTATATAATTTGCTTTATTTTCTGAAATCCTGAGTCTGTATTTTGTACCATTGGTTGAAAAGTTTGAGATTCCGTGTTTAAATTCACAAGTAACGATATGTCACTCTAAACATTTCGAGTATATGAACATTGAAATATGAATTATTTATGCTCCTCAAAAGTCATATTCTGTTGGTCAGCTGATATCAGAGGAGTCTCGAAAATTCTAGGGATAATATATTCTGTCTTATTAAAATACTTTCGATTCCTGGTTTTGATAGTCGAGCGCCTTCATACACCCGCGCCATAGGTTAGTGACTTCGTGTTTTGAAGTGATTCCGAATCGTATGCACCGGATGACTGACTGTCGAACACTACCTGCACGTGGTTGACCCCAGATGACTTGCGAAAGCGCACATGTGATTTGTTAAATGTTTTGTCTCTGGCTAATATTTAGGATAGTAATCATGGCTAGTATATGAACCACAAGAATGAGTATTTTGAAACATCCAAATTCACAAGCGACTACATTGCCTGGATTATTTCGAACCATTATCATATCACTCATTCCGATCTAATATTATTGATATAATGCAACTTACAGAAAATTGTGTTTGAGAATTTGATCATAACATTTTTAGGTTAGATCGAGCGGAAACCATGAATTTATCTGATTTTGAACCGATTTTAAACCATGGATTTATATGTTTTGACGATTTTTAAAGTCCATCACTCATTGCTAATATTGCCGGATTTTGGACCATTTATCGAACCACAATCCGATGGATTCTCATTGATATCTGACACGGAAAAACGTTTCCCGCGAGGACGCCCGCCGACATGAACGGGCAACGACTCGAACGCCGACATAGTGATACCAAAGTGTCAGCCTTTGCGTTAGCAGACGACAACAAAAAGTCGGTTAAAATAGGAAGTTAACTCAGGACAGACTCGGTGGAAAATGATGGTTAAATACATTTAAACAGTTTTCATTTTTTCCTGCTTTTAAATCTTAGCGTTATTGAGATAATAGATATATTGCGTAAGAGTTATGTAATAACCAACAAGGAAAACCCCAGGTTCGGAAAATGTCCAACAGACTGAGCACACACACCGGTCTATTTATAACATTTGTGAACACACCTCACAGACTAGTTCTACTCTACAAATAGCGATCCAAATCGTTGGTCCCGATGAGTGCGTATGTAAATTTCAACCTACTTTTCTAGGTAATGTGCTTGCGGTCCCGTGAATACGTCATGTTGGTTTCTTCCATAAGAGTTAACAACTAGTGTTTTATATTCGGCAAACGACATGCTTACCTAAAACAGAAAAGATAAGAGATGGCATAGTTTATATGGGCGTTGTTGTTAAATTACAAATGTATCGATGTACTTTCAGAAGACAATTTCAATTATTTGTAACTCGATGGCAGGGGGGTGTTTCAGAGATGAGAAGGTGTTCAGGTATCATGTTTTCTCTCTGTGATACGGGTCGGATGATGTTTATCTTTATATCCCAATGTGTGCGACCGGAGTGAATTTATATGTTATAGTTAGATACCTGTGTTATTAATGTTATGTCTATTCACGGGTATTTTGGTTAATGTTTGTTACATACTGGTATCAAGTCAATATCACTTCCGTTGAAGCTGTACACATCTGGAGAATGTAACTGAATTGACTTGCCGTTAACCTTTCATGTTACGCGTATACTAAGACATGCATGGCTATCTCTGTCACTTTGTCATCAATGACAACATATTGTCACCCGGGTCACCTCCTGAGTGGAGTAGGTAACAACTGTTCCAATATTATTAGGAACATCGGGCCTATTTAGCCATGAGAAATAGCATATCCCAGATAGAAGAAATAGCTAAATACGGGATAAGTATTACGATTGTATCTAGCGGAATGTCACTTTGGCGCATTTAGATGAACTACACTTTTCATTACTATAAATCAACGTATCTCCTGCATTTGAAAAGCTAGTATAGTTTTGTGAACTGTTTCTATAGTGTTTGTATCGTCGAATAAATTATATACTTTCACATTTTAGCGTTTTAAATCGTATTTTAGCAAGGTATGTACACCAACACATGGAAACCTCATATTAGGAAAAAATAACTTGGACTAGGTAACGTTCTGTTTTATTACAAATTGGCGACGAGGATTGAGATGTCCGTGTCCCGGTTGTAAGCCGTCGATGGGAACACACTGTATAATCGCTTTACTGAATGGCCCTCAAGGCGCTTTGGTGGAAGGTGCACCATCCCACATTTCGGAAGCACCTTTGTTATAAGACGGGTATATAGTAGCTTTGTTTGTACGATGTGCGAAGATCAGGCAGAACCTCTTCATTTTAACAGTGCATGTTAACATCAGACAGCGATGCAGGAGGGCGATCTCGCAAGTAGGACTAGAAAGGTGAAGGTGCCAAACACTAACTATGTAAAATCCATTGGGGCAAGGATGTCATCTGCTCCTGGGTTCGTGGATGTTGCCAGGAAGAAGAAGATAGGAGTGAGGAGAAGAAGAGAGGCCCAAGAAAGTCAACGGAGAACCAGTATTCTAGTCAAGGACGTAATTCAGTGTTGCGACGTATATGTACAGTTTCATGAGGACAGAGGGGCTACCGAAATGTTCAGGCCGATCGCGGGGTGCAGTAAATCCCCTGAGTGCCGTCCATTCGTACTAGAGGAGCACACGTTCGAAGGATTTGATTAGAGAAAGTACCGATTCACTATATCCAGGAGGTTGTATATAAAACTCTTTATTTTACATATACGCGGACGCGAGTATTAACATTGACAGTTGTGATGGAACTAATTAGTGCTTTCCACAAATTATTGGCATTTAGTTGTTATGAATTATTGTTATTGATTCAACACTGTTTAGTTATTAAGCCTGATAATAGTAAAAGTTGATGATTTGTTATTCCAGTTTTTCCACATTTTTTTAATATTTACCGGGTTTTTTTTCTTATCTGATATCACTTATTTTTATACACAATGTTTTACAATTGTTTAGCCCTTGATTTATTTTGTAAACGTTATAATAAGATTATTTTCTGAATTCTGGTCAGTATTTTTTACATGCATATGTTAAAGTTAATTGCATGTTAATTTCACAGTAACGATATGTCACTTAAACATTTGATATTTGAACATTGACTGAAACTTGATTATTTAGCGTCCAAAAGCATATTTCGGCTTATAAGAGAGCCGAAATCTAGGGATCATATATTCCTGGTTTTAAATAAAGCGCCTTCAATCACCGCCATGTTTAGTGACTTCGGGTTTTGAAGGATTCCGAATCGTATCACGTGACTGACTTTCGACACGACCTGCACGTGGTGATCCAGGTGACTAGCGTAAGCGCACATGTGTTTGTTAACGTTTTCCTTCTGGCTAATATACGCAAATCATGCTGGTATATGTACAGAGAATGAGTATTTGAAACATCCAACTAACACATTGCCGTAAAATATTGTGTGCATCGAATATTATAATGTGCGATTATTATTTTCTTTGTAGATCCAGTCTGCTGAGGTCAACCGCATATTTTGTTTGTGAAAAATTGTTGACATTTTCTCTTGGTTTTACAACTCTTGTGTTTCTTCGAGATTGTCGCGACGACGTTCGTAAGAGTTCGGAATGATTTGGCATCGTTCGAGCCTATTTTTCACGTGTACACGCTAAACAGATTTTTTCTTTAATAATTAAATATACTTCCAGTGCTGCAACTTAAAAAAAACCCGTAAAATTAAAAAGTTACAAACTCCGGATACCGGGTCGGATTGCTGTTTATGATCAATGTGTGCGACAGGAGTGAACTTATATGTTTATACTTAGATACTTGTGTTATTGTTATTTCTATACACGTGTAATTTGGTTAATGTTTGTTTGTTACATACTAGTATCAAGTCAATACTACTTCCGTTGAAGCAGTAACATCTGGAGAATGTAACCTGAATTGATGTCGTTAACCTTTCATGTTACGCACATATAAGACCGTGCATTGGCTATCTCTGTCACTTTGTCATCTTGACAACATATTGTCAGCCGGGTCACCTCCTGAGTGGAGTAGGGAACTCCTTATTATCAGGACATCGGGCCTTGTAGCCATGATCAGTTAGAAGAATAAATATCTACGGGAGAAGTAGCAGGAAAGTCAGGCGGAATTTAGATTAAGTATACTTTTCATACTATAAATCAACGTTCTCCTGCATTTAAAAGCTGATATTTTAGCGTTTTTGTCGTATTTGCAAGGTATGTAAACCAACACGGAACCTCGGATTCGGAAAATAATTAACTGGACTAGGTAACATTCTGTTTTATTACAAATTGGCGACGAGGATGGGATGTCGTGTCCGGTTGTAAGCTGTTGGAACAACTGTATAATCGCTTTGCGACCCTCAGGGCGCATTGGTGGAAGGTGCACCATCCCATATTTCGGAAGCACCTGTGTTTGTACGACGGGATATACAGCTTTGTTTGTACGATGTGCGAAGATCAGACAGAACCTCTTCAGAGTGCATGGAACATCAGACAGCGATGAGGATCTCACAAGTAGGACTAGAAAGGTGAAGGTGCCAAACACTAACTATGTAAACCCTATTGGGGCAAGGATGTCATCTGCTCCTGGGTTCGTGGATGTTGCCAGGAAGAAGAAGATAGGAGTGAGGAGAAGAAGAGAGGCCCAAGAAAGTCAACGGAGAACCAGTATTCTAGTCAAGGACGTAATTCAGTGTTGCGACGTATATGTACAGTTTCATGAGGACAGAGGGGCTACCGAAATGTTCAGGCCGATCGCGGGGTGCAGTAAATCCCCTGAGTGCCGTCCATTCGTACTAGAGGAGCACACGTTCGAAGGATTTGATTAGAGAAAGTACCGATTCACTATATCCAGGAGGTTGTATATAAAACTCTTTATTTTACATATACGCGGACGCGAGTATTAACATTGACAGTTGTGATGGAACTAATTAGTGCTTTCCACAAATTATTGGCATTTAGTTGTTATAAATTATTGTTATTGATTCAACACTGTTTAGTTATTAAGCCTGATAATAGTAAAAAGTTGATGATTTGTTATTCCAGTTTTTCCCACATTTTTGAACTATTTACCGTTTTTTCTTATCTGATATCACTTATTTTTTAACAATGTTTTATAATTGTTAAGCCCTTGATTTTGTAAACGTTATAATTAGATTATTTTCTGAATTCTGGTCAGTATTTTGTGCATATGTTAAAGTTATATTGCATGTTAATTTGAGTTAACGATATGTCACTTAAACATTTGATATTTGAACATTGACATGTAACTTGATTATTTAGCTCCCCAAAAGCATATTTCGGCTTATAAGAGAGCCGAAATCTAGGGATCATATATTCCTGGTTTTAAATAAAGCGCCTTCAATCACCGCCATGTTTAGTGACTTCGGGTTTTGAAGGATTCCGAATCGTATCACGTGACTGACTTTCGACACGACCTGCACGTGGTGATCCAGGTGACTAGCGTAAGCGCACATGTGTTTGTTAACGTTTTCCTTCTGGCTAATATACGCAAATCATGCTGGTATATGTACAGAGAATGAGTATTTGAAACATCCAACTAACACATTGCCGTAAAATATTGTGTGCATCGAAAATTATAATGTGCGATTATTATTTTCTTTGTAGATCCAGTCTGCTGAGGTCAACCGCATATTTTGTTTGTGAAAAATTGTTGACATTTTCTCTTGGTTTTACAACTCTTGTGTTTCTTCGAGATTGTCGCGACGACGTTCGTAAGAGTTCGGAATGATTTGGCATCGTTCGAGCCTATTTTTCACGTGTACACGCTAAACAGATTTTTTCTTTAATAATTAAATATACTTCCAGTGCTGCAACTTAAAAAAAACCCGTAAAATTAAAAAGTTACAAACTCAGACAGACGGGGAAAAAATGTTTAACACTTAAACAGTTTTCACTACTTTTATATCTTAGCGTTTTTATCGTAGAACCCCAGATTCGGAAAATACCAAACTGGACGAGGCAACATTCCGTCCTATTACATGTGTGATACACCACAGACTAGTTCACCGAAAGCATCAACCATGTCCTGATGTCGTATGGAAATACATGTAACACCTACTTTCTAGGTATATGGCATGCGGTAAGTGAACAAAATTGTTCTTCAATATGTGTAACAATTGTGTTTTTCATTCGTGACGAATACCACCAAAACAGAAAGATAAGATGGCATAGTTATATGTGCGTGTTAGTAATACAATTATTATGTAAGAATTTCATAGTACGGGTCATACAAGGCTCTCTCCTTGGACAGGCAATTTTCAATATATTTATTTTTTCTATTTCTTCTTTTGGTATTTTTTTCTTTGCGACTAGATGAGAAAATCCGTGGTATGGTTTGGATGGATCCACACAGATGTTAAAAAATATTGTCTTTTAATTTTTTACCGGGTCGGATTGCTGTTTATGATCAATGTGTGCGACATGAATGCAATTTATATGTTTATACTTAGATACTTGTGTTAGCGTTGTTATTTCCATATACATGTATTTTGGTTAATGTTTGTTTGTTACATACTGGTATCAAGTCAATACCACTTCCGTTGAAGCAGTAACATCTGGAGAATGTAATCTGAATTGATGCCGTTAACCTTTCATGTTACGCGTATATAAGACCGTTTCTGCTCCTGCTTGGCGCTCAGCATACAGGGAGTGGGACGACTGGTTCGCCCGTTGTCAGTATAATGTGACCGGGTGGGGTGTGTTGCTTGGTGTCTTCGGCGGCATGCGTCAGTGATATAGCACTATAAAAAGGGCAACAGTTCCACTATACAAGAAGACACTACATGAATATACCGCAGTCTCCCACAACACGCACCTCGCACAACATACACGCAACACACAGCATACATGGGAGGCCGTAATTATATATGTCGGGCGGAATTTAGGCTAAGTATACTTTTCATACAATAAATCAACGTTCTCCTGCATTTAAAAGCTGGTATTTGTGAACTGTTTCTATAGTGTTTGTATCTCGAATAAATTATATTACTTTTACATCTTAGCGTTTTTCTTGTATTTGCAAGGTATGTAAACAAACACGGAACCTCGGATTCGGAAAATAATTAACTGGACTAGGAAACATTTTGTTTTATTACAAATTGGCGACGAGGATGGGATGTCATGTCCGGTTGTAAGCTGCGGGAACAACTGTATAATCGCTTTATGGCCCTCAAGGCGCATTGGTGGAAGGTACACCATCCCATATTTCGGAAGCACCTATGTTATAAGATGGGATATAGAGCTTTGTTTGTACGATGTGCGAAGATCAGGCAGAACCTCTTCAGAGTGCATGGAACATCAGACAGCGATGAGGATCTCGCAAGTAGGACTGGAAAGGTGAAAGTGCCTAACACTAACTATGTAAACCCTATTGGGGCAAGGATGTCACCTGCTCCTGGGTTCGTGGATGTTGCCAGGAGGAAGAAGACAGAAGGAGTGAGGAGAAAAAGAGAGGCCCAAGAAAGTCTATGCAGAACCAGTATTCTAGTCAAGGACGTAATTCAGTGTCGCGACGAATATGTATAGTTTCATAAGGACAGAGGGGCTACCGAAATGTTTAGGCCGATCGCGGGAAGCTGTAAATCCCCTTGGTACTAGAGGAGCACACGTTCGAAAGATTTGATTAGAGAGGGTACCGATTCACTATATCCAGGAGATTGTACATAAAAATCTTTATTTTACATATACGCGGGACGCGAGAATCAACAATGACAGTTGTGATGGAACTAATTAGTGCTTTCCACAAATTATTGTCATTTAGTTGTTATGAATTATTGTTATTGATTCAACACTGTTTAGTTATTAAGCTTGATAATAGTAAAAGTTTATGATTTGTTACTCCAGTGTTTCCACATTTTTGGAACTATTTACCTTTTTTGTTATCTGATATCACTTCTTTTTTATACAATGTTTTACAATTGTTAAGCCCTTGATTTTGTAAACGTTTTAATTATATTATTTTCTGAATTCTGGTCAGTATTTTGTGCATATGTTAAAGTTATATTGCATGTTAATTTCACAGTAACGATATGTCACTTAAACATTTGATATTTAAACATAGACATGTAACTTGATTATTTGGCTCCCCAAAAGCATATGTCGGCTTATAAGAGAGCCGAAATCTAGGGATCATATATTCCTGGTTTTAAATAAAGCGCCTTCAATCACCGCCATGTTTAGTGACTTCGGGTTTTGAAGGATTCCGAATCGTATCACGTGGCTGACTTACGACATGACCTGCACGTGGTGGTCCAGGTGACTAGCGTAAGCGCACATGTGTTTGTTAACGTTTTCCTTCTGGCTAATATACGCAAATCATGCTGGTATATGTACAGAGAATGAGTTCTTGAAACATCCAATTCCCACATTGCCATAAAATATTGTGTGCATCAAATATTATAATGTGCGAGCATTATTTTCTTTGTAGATCCAGTCTGCTGAAGTCAAACGCATATTTTGTTTGTGAAAAATTGTTGACATTTTCTCTTGGTTTCACAACTCTTGTGTTTCTTCGAGATTTTCGCGACGGCGTTTGGAATGATTCGGCATCTTTCGAGCCTATTTTGCACGTGTCCACGTTAAAAAGATTTTTCTTTTATAATTAAATATACTTCCAGTGCTGCAACTTTTTAAATAAAGTGGCAAAATTAGGAAGTTTCAAACTCAGACAGACGGGGATGAATATGTTTAACAATTAAACAGTTTTCACTACTTTTATATCTTAGCGTTTTTGTCGTATTTGCAAGGTAAGTAAACCAACAAGGAATCCCAGATTCGGAAAATACCAAACTGGACGAGGCAACACTCCGTCCTATTACATGTGTGATACACCACACACTAGTTCACCGAAAGCATCAACCATGTCCTCATGTCGTATGGAAATTACACCTAATTTCTAGGTATGTGGCATGCGGTCAGTGAACAAATTGTTCTTCAATATGTGTAACAATTGTGTTTTTGATTCGGGACGAATGCTACCAAAACAGAAAGATAAGATGGCATAGTTATATGTTAGTAATACAATTATTAACGTAAGAATTTCATAGCAGGGGTCATACAAGGTTCTCTCCTTGGACAGGCAATTTTCAATATTTTTATTTTTGCTATTTCCCCTTTTGGTTTTATTTCTTTGTGATTAGATGAGAACATCCGTTGTTTGGTTTGAATGGATGTACACAGGCGTTAAAAAATATTGTCTTTTAAAATTTCAAACGTTTATATTGAGTTGTTCTAATCAATGTACTTTTTTTAGAATGACGAAAGACATATTTTGTCATCCTTACGATGTTTATGGCATACAATTACCATATGTATGACAACCGTTGACGTTCTGGATATCGAAATAATAGGCAAGTGAATTTCAATGTTTGTCCAAGCTGATGTAGAACAACACATGTTGAGAGGAGAAAATTCTCTTACATGCTATGCATGTAATACTTCTCTTACAATGGAGCATATTATAGTGCATTGTATTGATTTTAAACACATACGAGACAAGTATTACGACGTCTCCGACATGTGCACTTTGTTCCATGTCGTGAAACATAATCATATTTTCAATCATCTCAAAGAAATCAGCATTTTAAACAAAATTTGAACGTTTTCTCATCTTATCATCGTCTTTTCTCATCTTATCATCGTACACAACTCAACAGTTTCATCGTTTCATCAATATTGTGCATAAGTTGTCTCGTGTGATTTAGCCAATAGTATTTTATCCCATAGATAAAAGAAGGGTTTATATCCTGATATTAATACCCGACTTGTAGTTTGACCGACCCTAATTGACCTTAGTTGTCAATAGGCCGTAAAATTTAAACAAACAAGCAATGTCTTTTCTTATCCTGATCTTTTAGATGCTATCATTGTTTATATCCTGATATTAATGCATGACTTGTAGTTTGGTCCTAAATGACCTTAGTTGTCGATTGGCCGTAAAACTTAATAAACAAGACATATTACTGAATGAAAACAATCAGTGTAAAAATGTCATAAAAAGTGTTCCACAATGTTCTCTGCTTATGATCTGTTTCTTTTTGCTGTAGGGAACAACCAACTAAATAAAAAAAGACCTTTTAAATGGCCCCTGTGTATACAAGATTGCGCCCAGGATAGAATTTTAACCCGGCCGCTGATTGGCTGGCTAATTATGAATTTCAAAAGTAAAAATGTTTTCTGACAGGTAATTATTCCTAGATAACCATGATATGAATTTGGAAATTCATATTGAGATTTAGGTTCAAAATATCAACTTTGATAATGAATAGGTAAAAACATTAGAATTTCAGGATTTTTTTAGTGCAAAATGCGCCTGATTTCAATAAAGCTACCCTTGTTGGAGTTTGAGCAGAAGGGCCCAAACTTTTTTTCTATTTAGTGTTATATGAGAACCTAGACTTTAATTATAGAAGACAATAGCTAACTAATATACATTTGTTTTAATAATACAGTACAAAACTTTAACAAAGTTTAACACTGTGGTCTATGTAAAATGTTTTAGTTGGTTGCTCTAACCAGAGTGGGTAACTGTACTGAAATCATTTATTTTCGTTGGGCTCAATTTTCGTGGATTCTTAAATTTTACAATTTCGTTGGCACTTAAATTCGTGGAGAAGACGGCCCTGCAGATAGGGCGTTAGAATTGTACCTGCTGCCCCTATTGCATGATCGTAAAAGGCGACTAAATTTAGGATCTTATCTTTTCTTTTCTTCCTAACTGACTTTATCTTTCCTAATGCCTCCCTTGGCACCGCCTCACTTTTGGCCTTGAGTTGAGCGTTCGCCCCTGTGAGGAAGGCTCTGGGTTCTGTCCCCTGAGAACGGAAATCGTTTAATTTTATGAAAGGGACAGGGAAGGTAATCACTTAAACCATATTAGACATTTTTCATATGACCCTGGCTGTTAATAGGACGTTAATTAATCAAACAAACAAACAATACATCACTTAAATCGGTGGAGAATGGCAGACCGTTTTTTAAAGGATCTCGCATGCCCTCTAACATATTTTTTTTAGAAAATTCTTAACTCTTAAACTAAGCAAAACGTATTGTAAAAACATTTCCATGTGTTTATTTTATAAAGTGTTTTAAATTCAATTATTTGGAAATAGAAGTAGAATTATTGCGTCATATTAATCTCCTTTCGGTCGGATGATTTGGTATGCTGTCTGGAATGCTGTCCGTTTAGTCAAAATTCTGCGAGCTCCTTCCTGTGCGCTTTTAAGCATTGACGACTTACAAGGATTCTGCAAACCAGAATTTTCATGCTCCCAACCTACAATCGACTAAATATCACCATCTATAACTGACGCAGATGAACAGTTGTGTGAAATAGAAACAACATACAACATCACGTCAAAAAAAAGACCCGCTAAGGTTTTAAAACCGAAACAAGAGCACCAGTTACAAAACTTATTTAAACCAGCTTTATATTTACTCGGCGTGTCAGGTGCACGAGATTTAAAGTTATATGTGCCGGTAACTTGGCGAAAAATTTGAAAGGTTATGTTTCTTCATTAATCTATTAAACACCATAAGGTTTGATGAATTTTAAGCTGTGAAAATCCTTTAAATGGCTTCGGATGCCGTACAAACGTTAGTTACAACACATAAATTTAGTGCTGTGAAATTGTTGGTTTTTATACCATATATATGTTAATTGGAAATATTTCTGCAGAAATCACTTTACTATATCTAAAAACACTGTCAATATGTTGAATGAAATTGTAGACCAAAATTTGGCTTCATGGAGTGACCGTATTTACTCATTTCACTTCAATAAAGATGTAAATAGAATGATTTTAGTAGTTCTGTCAAATATCATATTCATCTCTTATTTGTACATGTAAAACTGAAACCTATACCTTGAAAGTACAGTAATTCTCAAAATGTTAGTAACTTTCGGTGATGAATAACATTAAAATCTCATCTTGATTCGTGAGTTTGAAAATACGGCACATATAACTTTAAGGATAACTTCATGTAACTCCCGGCCAATTCGTCCAATCGAGCATCTCTAGAGGTGTCTGAGATACATTATTTCCATAATCCCACAATTGATATGTCTGAAAATCGTGTAAACGAAAACAAAAAACGGGAAATGATGCAATGTCAATTTATTAGATAGATAAGTATATTAAACGTATATTCACAAATTGTTATTGACAATATTGAATTTACTTTCCGCCGTATAAAAAGTCTCTGTTCAATATCTAGTCCCTCAAATTAAATAACGACTCCCTCAAATGGATTTCCTTATCCCTCAAATGGAGAAAACACTCCGTCAAATGAATTAACATATCTCTCGTCAGAGCATCTGCTCCTCAATAAACGCGTTCTCTATCCTTGAGAATGCAAAATCATAAAAAAACATATACACATATGTACGTACGTAATTCACATATTTTTTGTGAATATAACAATCTGAGATTTTCACCAATGTCCTTTCAATATCACGAGCAATTCAACCTAATTGCCGACACATGCCCAATGAAAGCTTCACTGCCAAATATAGAATTTTTTTTACATCTTGAATAAAAATGCGATTTGCTTCCGTGAATTCATAAACACCCTCAACATAACGCTTGCAAATCTGTGTCCTATCAAATATCAGGGTCCAGAAAGGTGAAGATTTCCATTTAGGGACTATGAAAGTACCTTTCGATTTATACACAATCATATATTTAATATTTTTTACATCAAGAGGTACTGATGGTTCAAACCAGTTATTTTCTCAGGACCAATCCTGTGCAAATGCATCGACCGCTTCATTTTCAGGATTCCAAAAATTAGAATTAAACCTATCAATTTTCTTGTTATTAACATTAGTAAACCTAAATCGATAGTGTACGATACCATAACGAATCTAAAAAAACGCCCCAGTCGTCATAATCCACAATTTTACTTGCATCGAAAATATTGTAAGCCATACTATATAAATCTATTTTCATGCTATCACTCAAAATGATCCTAGCGCAGTTCTGACTGTCTGTTGGCCAAGTTTAAGTTATAGGGACACGCTGAAAGGTAAAAGTGTCTTTTACCTTTCAGCGTGTCCCTATAACTTATCAATGCTAACTCAATCGCTTTCAACTCTTTCCGATCCTTTCCATCTCGGAGATTTTTTTTATGAAAAACACTAGCAGGAGCTTCGAAAATGCAAGAGCCAAAAGCCACACTACTTGCATCTGAATACACAAACGCAGACGGTAGATAATTGATTGCTAATTTAACCTGGTAACGTCAATCTTCCAGAAAAGTTACTCCGATATACTTATTATCCGGAGCTAACTTGTCAACAATATCACAACCTTTCCTGTTTAACAAAGCGACGTGTAGATATCTAGTCATTAACCGACAAACAATACGACTGGAGAAAGGGAAATAACTCAAATCAAGTAATCTCTTGTCAGGAATACTGACGGAGAAATCTGCTGATGATTAAAATAAACCTAACCACTCGAGATACTCGAAAGAATTCCATAAATACTTCTCCACGTTAACCATATAACCCGCACAAATTAACGTTTCCTGAACAAAATCTGCACTTTTAAAACAACTATAAAATTTGAACTCCATCCCCCACCGTCGTCTAGATATACAACAAAATCAATGAAAGTAAACCTCCTATATTTGATCAAAGGGCGGAGACATTTAGTGAAAATATATGGGTCAGAGGTCAAACCAAAAGGTAGTACAATGAAAAAATAGTAATTACCATTCCTCTCAAAACCTAAATATGTCTGATGAACTGGAGAAATGTCGATGCGATGATAACCCGTTTTAAGGTCAAATTTATACATGAAACATTCCTCAGAAAAATACTGTATGGCTACAATCCTCAAACTTAACCTTTTCCTTGATAGCAAAACTATTCAACTCTCACAAATCTAAGATAAGGCGTTTTTTACCAGACTTATTAACAGAAACCGTTAAAGGACTAACAATATATGCGGGCAAAAAGGAACTTTTACTGCACACCGATTTTTGAATAGCTCGCCTTCAGCCTCAGAAACAAAACTCGAATGTTGGATTGCAGACTTATTATTTGAAGAAAAACTCTTTGGAGGTCTATTATTAAAAAGAATAACATGCCCATTTTCTGTTACATTATTCACATGACTGTTAGCCTCAATATTCTTCCAAAACTCTACATTTCTTTTACGTCTACCTTTAACAGAAAATGTCCGAGGACTTATACTTTGTTTTCCTTCTAATTCGAAATATTTTTATGTGTAATCTATATCGCCAAACTGAGCTTCAGAATAAACAGAACTGTACTTATCAGAAACATGGTCACTTGGTGTCTTTATTTCCGACAACGCTGTTTCCCGAGGAAAATTTCCTGTATGTCTCCTCCAGTGACCGAACTGACCGCATAGGAAACACATGTCGTTGGGGGAAGGGACCATCGGGAAATTCTGGTGCTTGACTGTAGGTACAAAAAGAATCCTCCCTCTTTGCTGAAGAGTGCGTAGATCCCCTGCCTTTCCGGGAATCCATCCCAGTAGCAGACATGTAAGGGTGATTATAAGGCCGCCGACGTACAGCATATTTGCTCTTTCTGGTTGTATTTCGTCCTCCGAATCTGAAGCTAACCTATCGAACTCGTATTCACGAAAGGATTCCCAACCGGCAGCTGACTTGTCAGCTAGTCTTATTAACTTATTACGTTTACGAATTTTTTCTTTGATTTAGTCCAAACTATCTTCGGATTTGGAAAATTCACACTTTTTAAGGGCTTTGTCTAACACTGTTAACTCAGCTTCTATGTCCTAGTTAAATTCATAATGCAATCTGTTAACAATATGTTTCAGTTTCACGGCACTGTTGTCTTTAAATTTTTTGGCCGTCTTCTCCGAAATATTCTCGCCAGCTTCTATAATCTCCTTTTTGAAAGGAGAGAGCGGAGACTGCAAATAGTTCTTAAACAATCAAAAGTTTCTTTAACACACGAGGTATCCTTTTCCGATTTTTTCCAGAATTTTCTCAATAGAAATTTCCTCCGATTCACGCATGGTAAAATACAATAAGTTAACAAAATGACGCATGTCGTACTTGACCGCAAAGACTCGAATGACTTCACAGTATACACATGTATTCCACGTAAACACCTACAGCACGCGCATATTAACTCTGCGCGTTAGTCATATAACTGCTCATCGATTGGCTAACATTGCACTTTCAACCTGACCTTTCGACCTCTGCACATAACTCTTTCTTTAGATACGTGCCACTTTTTACAAACAGTTGTACACTACCAATGATGAATTCATTTATTTTCATCTACATTTTGACTTTCTAACCATTTTAGGTCATCTGACTTAAAGGGTTAGTATGACCTATATTTATCGTTCTTTGTTACTCGGTATTAAACTTTTAGGTCACCTGATCACAGGACACTGACTCACTTTTGGCTTTCTCTTGTGCGCTCGCCACTGTGTGGTAGGCTCTGGTTTATATCCTCTATCCAAGACACACCAAAGTCTATTAAAGTGGTAACTTATATTCCCGATTAACGCTCACTATATAAAGAGTGAGACGACTGGTTTGGTTTTATCTGTATCGTTTGAGCGGGTGAGGTGTGTCTTCGGCGGCATGCTTCAGTACAGTAACCGTATGAAGAGGACAGGGGTTTTTTACTACAAGAAGACACAACACGTATATACCAAATCATACCAAGACATGCACTTTATACATGCACCACACCAATGGAAATATCAACCTCAATTATTTACATCTAAGGATTTTTCGGAAATCTTCAAGCAAGAATGCGTGCATGAGCGGGTTTGTCAGAATAGAGGAAACTGCTAGAGCGTTACAAAACCAATCGACAGTTTGTGAGAATGGAAAAACTATCATCGCTACTCCGGCAACCGACTGCGGAGTCATCGTCACAATAAACACTATAAAAACGACCGACACAATTCGGAAAGCTTTCAGTTCTGGTAGTGGAGGAGATGGTCGTGATTTTATCTGCCTCCCCAAACCCACCGACCTTGAAGAAGATTCTGCATCTATGAACTTGATAGGCAATAGTTCGGGTCGTGTTGTGCTATGCTCCACAGAATGTTCTCCGATTTTATCGATGCCAGTAATATTGTCTCTGCTCTTCCCTCCACTCACAACGAATCGTATGTTACGGCCGACACTAGATTCACCAGTCTGGACTGTACGTTCAAGTTCCGATAAGAACGCCCCTCCCGCCCTACCATTGTTTTTTACTGTGATATCGTCGGGTACGTTTGTAACCGCATGAATGTCTCCTAAATGTTCCTTGGAATTCCGCCCTAGTGTTATTGTTTTAACGGACTTAGTTCCGGTCTTAATTTGACCTGTAGATGAACAAGACAGAGATGTATTTCCGTGGTTCATTTGTGCGGCTCGGAACCTGTTATTCCGTTTGGAATGTCCTCTTCTTAATCGATTTGTTCTTCGTAGAGAACGACGAAAATTTTTGGCAGTTAGGGCGTATATAATGACCGTGCATATCCATACTAGGAAAATAATACACCGCGCAGGAGCTAAAGCATACGATCTATTTTCCTCGAATAAAGTCTTGGCTTTACATGGTAATACAGTTGCAGATCTTACTGTAAATAAATACGGTATTCCAAGAATCAGAGAGCATATTCCCGTGCTTATGACTGCAAGAGCTTGACGCTTGCGGACAGAGAAAGTCTCTATTTGAATTGTTCTCGTACATAGATATCGTTCTGTACAGATGGACAATGTATGTACGAGAGAGAGCACAAGGCCTAAATGCAATAGGAAAAATGACAAACCACATATCCAAATTTGTCGCAATGATGCTAGATTAATGCACGAGTATAGAAAAAGTCCGAGACTCAGTAAAAGGTCACTCAAGCTCAACAGAAGAATGGACACAACGAATGGCTTCCTTCGTAAGGTTTTACTTATTGTAGCAACAATCAATATTACAGAATGTTCAGCGAAAGCAAAAACTGCAACTGCGCACATAGTCGATAGCAAAAATTTCTCTTTGGTGGACAACAACAAATGTTCGCCCTCTTGTGTGCTATTGTTGAGCGTATTGTTCATTGTCAAAGGGAACCTGTGGAGGAAAACAAAATATGTTCTTAACGTACTGAAATTAAAACATATCGATTTCCTACTCGTGCTGACTGCTTCCTAACATTTTGATACTGGTTAACAAGAGGCCCATGGGTCTGAACGGTCACCTGAGATCTGATACAGATGTATAAAATATTGGCCCATTGCACCCATTAGGCGCTTGAAGTCAGCAGGTTACTTAATGAGAGCAACAATATAGTGCCAAAACGGCTCTAATGTGATAAAAGATATAAACCTTTAGTACAAAAAAGAAGTCTACATAAAGAAAGTGATTTCATCACTTTGACCTTTTTAATATCTAAGAAGTGTTCGATTACATCACATCTGTGAATTAAAAAATATATATATTTTTTGAAAATTTAGTCATTTTGACCCCTTTTGGTCCTGCAATAGATATTTCCAAAATGTGGACATTTTTTTCAAATCTTTCTTTGTTTGAGAATCCTAACCGAATTTGACTCAATCCCTAAAGAATTTTATCAAATAATGTTCAAAAACATGTTTCCGTTTATAAACTATAGTAATTTTGCCCCCTCCCAAGGGAAAATCTGGAAGCCCATGGCCATGAAATTTTCTATTTTTAAGGGGCCTTCACACCCTCCTATCTATGAATAGTATTTATTTCTACCACACCTGAGAGTTAGAAGCTTTTTGAAGCTTTCTGGTCCTTCTTACATCCCCATGGTGATTTACAAGTATGATAGGCCTTACACCTTTGAAGGTTTATGCAAAATTGAAGTGAGTTACCTTCAGCAGATTTGGAGAAGTTGAAAATGTAAATTGTTTACAGACGATAAAAGGCTTTTCTAATGTTAGTCTGCGTACAATGTTTCATGTAATTTTGGCGAATATTTACACAGGTTATCGTGTTCATAAGAGCCAATAATAATTATTTCAAAGGGCAATAACTCTTTCACTCACAGTTGAATTAAGCTGATTTTTGTAGTCGTCCGATATCTTTCCAATGTTAGCCTAAAGCCAAATCTTCATAATTCTTTGTGAATATTTACAAATTGTATAGTGTTCACACAGAACAATAACAATTATTATTGCAGAGGGCAAGTTACAGTCGAATCAAGCATATTACCGTACTGATCAGAGATATTTCTTATGTTAATCTAAATATAGTTTCATCAAGCTCGTTGCCTTTTTACTCAATTGATCGTGTTTACAAGGCGCGATAATTATTATCAGTGTAAAGGGCCATAACTTAGTCGAATCAATCCGATTTTTTGTACTCCACTAGTCATGCTTCTTGGTGAATATTTACAAAAATCATTGTGTTCACAAGGTCCAATAATGAATATTTAGTATTAGTAGTTTGGACCCCTTTTGGCCCCGCCCTTAGGCCCCTAGGGTCAGCAGGGACCTATATGTATTGGATATTAAACTGCTATTGCAAGCTAACAATTCTAATCAGAGCTATGAAAATTGAGCAAATAATGCTCATAAATATGCTTTCCTATATAAACTATGATAAAATATACCCCCCTCCCCAGGAGAAAAAATCTGAGACCACAGGAACACGATATGCATTAATATTGTAGAGGGCCCTGCGACATTTAAATCTATGAAGAGTATTTGATTCTACCACATCTCTGAGTGCCGAAGGCGACTTTCGAATTTAAGTCCTTTTGGCCCCACCAACAGCCTCCTGTGGCTGGGACCATATAATTCACAATGTTGATTGACCTTATGTCTTTGGAAGGGTTGAGAAATATTTCATTAAATTTGCTTCAGTAGTTTTGGAGAAGAAGTCTAACATGTACATTGTTAACGAACATACGACGCAAGACAGCTGACAAAAGGCGATTTCGTTTCAGGTGACCTAAACACTGTTTGCTTCTATTCCTGCATATCGCTCTCATTGAATGGGACGACTGATTTGCCAATTGGCAGCATAGTATGTCTGGAAAGGGTGGGATGTGCTTATTTGATGTCTACGACAGCATGCTTCAGTGTGATAGCACTATAAAAATGGCAAGAGTTCCAAGTATTATAAGGAGACGCATCACGAATATATCGCAGCCTCCCAAAACATATAGACATGCACATATCGCAACACATTGTACACATGGGAAGCCATCCTTAAATGACCTTGGCTGTTAATAGGACGTTAAAACCCTAATAAACCAAACCAAATAAAAAAAATCCCAGTAGTCCACCAATCCGATCACACCTGTTTCCTTCCTCATACTGTGAGGGCCTTCGCAGTTTAGACCAGACATTTCAAAGTTATTTCGTGACATATAACTTGTTTCGCAATCGATTTCATAATGTCTGATCATTTGAATAGCATGAAGGCAACTGAAAGTGAGCGTGCCTCGTGGCTGACTAGTTTAAGAGCTGCTTCTAAATTTCAGCAAAAAATGGGGAAACATATATATTTTTGAAGAAAAAAAAGGCCGGATTAAGATTAAGAAATTAATTGCAGCTATATATCGTTTATTATATCCATATGTACTTTACACCGATGGTCAGGAGTTTACAAAATTATTTCTAAACGATATTTATCAATATTTCTTACCTTTTTGTGCGCTTTGGTTGTCGGTGATGCCCTGTGAATTATTGATCAATAGTGATAATGTGGAGCTTTAAAAGAAATATCTGCTTATAAATGCTAATCATGAGAACTAAAGAATGAAAAATAATATGGCGGAATATTTCTAGAATGACGAAAGTTT
This sequence comes from Argopecten irradians, assembly GCF_041381155.1. Taxonomy (NCBI): domain Eukaryota; kingdom Metazoa; phylum Mollusca; class Bivalvia; order Pectinida; family Pectinidae; genus Argopecten; species Argopecten irradians. The sequence goes on from NC_091145.1 coordinate 3,578,330, forward strand.
TGATGTGTAATCAAAAGCATTAATTGCAAACCTTTAAATGGAAATCGTATGTCCTTCAATGTTTATATACAATGAATTTCCAGGAAAGTCACATTAGTATTGATATTTCTAATCAAAAAGGAATCCGAGTCACAGATGTAAAGTATAAAAGGTGCTCGGAAATTAGACATGGGAGTTCATATTTCGTACGATCACGTGTTTGCTGATCAGATTAACTGTATAATCTAGTGATACATTTCAGGCCTGTATATCTCTTTTAGATGTATCAAAACATAACTAAATTGATCAAAAGTGTGTATGCATCAGGCCTAATCATAGGTATTAATATTGAGTCGTTGCGTCGTAGATTGTTTTTTGTTTGGTAAGGAGGTGTTTAAGCTAATGATAAAAAATTCTATAGAAAGTGCTCACTGCCCAATTTTCTTGAAACTTTGCAAATCGAATGTATTACTACATGGTGGGGTGTGTTGCTTGGTGTCTTTGGCGGCATGCTTCAGTGATATAGCACTATAAAAAAGGGCAACAGTTCCACTATACAAGAAGACACTACATGAATATACCGCAGTCTCCCACAACACTCACCTCGCACAACATACACGCAACACACCGCATACATGGGAGGCCGTAATTATATATGTCGGACAGAATTTAGGCTAAGTATACTTTCATACTATAAATCAACGTTCTCCTGATGTAAGGACGGGAGGTCCTTACATGACCATAGCTGTTAATAGGACGTTAATTAATCAAACAAACAAACATTTCCCTTTAACATTATGGCCCTGCAGGTAGGGCGTAAGAATTGTACCTGCTGCCCCTATTGCATGATCGTAAAAGGCGACTAAATTTAGGATCTTATCTTTTCTTTCTCCCTAAATTACTTTGTTCTTCCTAGAGTCTCCCTTGACACCACCTCACTTTTGGCCTTTGGTTGAGCGCTCGCCCCTGTGAGGAAGGCTCTGGGTTCTGTCCCCTGGCCGAGACACACCAAAGTCTATAAAAGTGGTAGTTTCTGCTCCTGCTTAGCGCTCAGCAAAAAGGGAGTGGGACGACTGGTTCGCCCGTTGTCAGTATAATGTGACCGGGTGGGGTGTGTTGCTTGGTGTCTTCGGCGGCATGCTCCAGTCATATAGCACTATAAAAAGGGCAAAAGTTCCGCTATACAAGAAGACACAACATGAATATACCGCAGTCTCCCGAAACACGCACCTCGCACAACATACACGCAACACACCGCATACATGGGAGGCCGTCCTTACATGACCATAGCTGTTAATAGGACGTTAATTAATCAAACAAACAATCAAACAAAAAATCTCATTTAGCACTCAGCATACAGGTAGTGGGACGACTGGTTGCCCGTTGTCAGTATAATGTGAATGGGTGAGGTGTGTTGCTTGGTGTCTTCGGCAACATGCTTCAGTGATATAGCACTATAAAAAGGGCAACAGTTCCACTATACAAGAAGACACAACATGAATATACCGCTGTCTCCCAAAACACGCACCTCGCACAACATACACGCAACACACTGCATACATGGGAGGTCGTCCTTACATGGCCATAGCTGTTAACTAATCAAACAAACAAACAAAAGGCCTGGATTCTTTTTAGTTCATTTCCATTAGAACCAATTGCACATGCATGCCATAATGATTCTTTGTAAAATAGTCTTCGAGTTTTATAATAAAATTCATTTGAGTAGTTGTTACACTTTGTATTCAAGTCATTTCTTTCAGTTTTTTAATGAAAAATATGTTTGAAATAGTAATTTTTACGAAAAAAATAAACAAAGAAACAACAAAAAAAAAAAGAAACATTGCTCTTTGTCATCTTCTTTCACCCTTATTAAGGATGTATCAACAATATTACCCTGTATCAAATATAATCTCAAGATATTTTCTATCTATGTGTAAATTAGTTTCCAAATAAGATCCCGGAAAAAGTTTTAGGGTTGCTTGAAAATAGCGAATGCATGTAGCAACGGAGCGTTTCTTTGTTTGTATACTTAACCAGACATTTTCCAGTTAAAGATTCCAGAGTCCGATTTAAGTGAAAATAGTTATAATTTTACATGCTTAATATAATGAAAAAAGCTTGAAAATATTGGTTACCAAGGTAACCAAACGGATGCCTCTGAGGGCTTATGAGGTATGCTGGATAACATGTGATAACTTTCAAAAATAGAGCCCCCTGATTGTTTGAAATTAAGATATTGTCATATTTAAGTTAAAGTTGGTATATAAATATATATATATATAGGGATGCGAAGTATGCTGAATAATATAGAGACACTTTCAAAATGCTTGGTTTCCATGGTAACAAAATGATTGAAATTTAGATATTTCTTAGATATAAGTGAAAACTGGTTCAGCTGGGCTATGAGGTATGCTGAATAATACAGCAATAGCTTGAGATACTTCGTTGTCATGTTAAAGAAATCAAGGCCCCTAATTGTTCAAAATTAAGATTGATGCCTTACGGTTGTTGTATTATTTTTTGTAAACATATTTCATTTAAAAATCAATGTTATTCTGTTTCGCGCCCAAATCTTTTTTAATTCAATTTAAAAAAAGTTTTTTTATCTGCATTTGTTTGTTTGATTATTTTAACGTCCTATTAACAGCCAGGGTCATTTAAGGACGGCCTCCCATGCATGCATGTGTGTGTAGCGTGTGTGAAGTGCGAGGTGCGTGTATTGGTCTGTGTCTGTGTTATATAATCGTGTTGTGTCTTCATGTATAGTGGAGCTGTTGTCCTTTTTATAGTGCTATATCACTGAAGCATGCCGCTGAATACACCAAGCAACACGCCTCACCCGGTCACTTTATACTGACAACGGGTGAACCAGTCGTCACACTCCTTGTATGCTGAGCACCAAGCAGGAGCAGAAACTACTACTTTTATGACTTTGTTGTGTCTCGGCCAGGGGACAGATCCCAAAGCCTTCCTCACAGGAAGAAACGCTCAACTCCAGGCAAAAAGTGAGGCTGTGCCAAGGGAGGCATTAGGAAAGATAAAGTCAGTTAGGAAGAGGAGAAAGATAAGATTCTAAATTTAGTCGCCCTAATATCTGCATAAGAGGGGAAATATTCTTAATAGATGAAGTTGGGAATGAAAATGCATTCTTTTCAGATTATTGTTTGATTTCTGAATACCGGTCTCCCTAAACACGCATCAAACACTTCACACACATTGACATTGCATATATGGGGAGACCGACATTACATGACCATGGCTGTTAATAGCACGTGATTTTTTGAACTGTTCGGGAAATTCGAGAATAAAAATACACTAATCTTAGAGTATAGATGTTAGTGTGTTGTTTGGTGTCTTCGGCGGCATGCTCCAGTGATATAGCACTATAAAAAGGGCAACAGTTCCACTATACAAGAAGACACAACATGAATATACCGCAGTCTCCTAAAACACGCACCTCGCACAACATACACGCAACACACCGCATACATGGGAGGCCGTCCTTATATGACCATAGCTGTTAATAGGACGTTAATTAAATCAAACAAACAAACAAAGTTTACAAAATTATATCACTTATTGTGTTATTAGGGTACTATGGTCAATTTTGAATTTAGATTAATCTAGGGCATTTTGCCTTTTGGAAAATCTCAATGGCTACATTTTAGCCTTTAAAAATCTGCTTAAAGATTATACTTATGGGATACTAACATGAATTTAACTTGCGGACATATTCGATAACATGCCACATTTGGAGTAAAACGAAAACCTTAACTTCTATCCTGTCAAATATTTTTAATTTTTGTTTTGCTTGAAAAATCAATTTACAGTCAAACTACTTAATAAAATACCAATTTAAAAGTGGGCAAAATATATAAAGAAGCCTCTTTTATAAAAAAAAAAAAAAAAAATTCTAAAAAATAATACAAAAAATGTTCAAAAGATAGACACAAAGGGTCCCTTGACACATACCCAGAGTATTATTCGAAAATATCATTTCAGACCCTTAATGCTTTCTCAAAAGAGACAAAAGATGAAAAGCACATTTAAAATGGTAATGCACCTTTAATGCTTCAAATTTTAAAAGAAATCGGAGAAAACTGTTACTAGTTTAAACAGGGTTTTAAACCTTGTGAGATGTAATCAGTTTTGTACAGTAACTTCATTAGTTGGTTGGTATTGTGTAACTATCGGGATATCGTATATTATACAAATATTTCATGGGTTACTGTGCTCTAGTTTGTTGATTACCATCACCGAGGGGTAAATATTATGAACTAGAGCACAGTTACCCATGAAATATTTGTTTTATTACATAATCACCAATCACTTAACAAAATCATCAACGCCGTACCGTACGGAAAAAATCTTAATATCCTATTGAAGATTGACGTATAGCCCACGTACGTCACGTTGTAACTCCGGTTTGGATGTTTTATTGTCTGTTTTCACAATATTAGACCTGCTTGCAGCCTTTTGATCTAATACATTCATCGTGTCCGTCCTTTACTCGGTACAGTAAACGTCTACATGACGTGCTTGATTCGAGATCTATAAATCCAGCGCGAAATTGAGCGTGAACCTTTGTGACGTCATAATAACGTAACTCACTGTTACTCGGAAGTTTTCTACAAAACTAGACAACAACAGCGAGGTGTTCCTAAAGCCATGCAATATAACATCTCGAACCGTGCAATATAACGTTTCCATGGAAGCGTGCAATATAACTTCGAACCGTGCAATATAACAAGGTTTTATTGAACGGTCGGTGTAATAGTTGAAAATATTATATTTCTTCATATATAGATTGGTATAAACAAATTATGTAATAAATCAATATATCGCGTGATAGTAACACCCTAGGATATCAAGGATGTGAATATCTCAACACAAATGTTAGAGTTGTTCCCCTTTTATCAACCAGGACATTTATGAAATACCAATCCTTCGTTATTCCGAATTTTCATATTACAGAGTTATCTACCCTTGCGGGTAGGTATTGATTGTGACGTCGTGTTTGTTCGATTGATTAACGTCCTTTTAACAGCTATGGTAATGTAAGGACGGCCTCCCATGTATGCGGTGTGCTGCGTGTATGTTGTGCGAGGTGAGTGTTTTGCCCTTTTTATAGTGCTATATCACTGAAGCATGCCGCCGAAGACACCAAGCAACACACCTCACCAGGTCACATTTACTGACAACGGGCGAACCAGTCGTCCCACTCCCGGTATGCTGAGCGCTAAGCAGGAGCAGAAACTACCACTATTATTGACTTTGGTGTGTCTCGGCCAGGGAACAGAACCCAGAGCATTCCTCACAGGGGCGAACGCTCAACTCAAGGCCAAAAGTGAGGCGGTTACCAGAGATTAGGAAACATAAAGTCAATTAGGAAGGAAAGAAATGATAAGATCCTAAATTTAGTCCCCTTTTACGATCATGTAATAGGGGCAGCAGGTACAATTCTAACGCCCTACCTGCAGGGCCATGTGTTTACGAGCATAACGTGACCGACTTCACCTGCGTTCACAAATAATGACGTAACAATGGATACCTACCCGAAGGGGAGCTAACTTTATAATATGCAAAGACGGAATACCACTTCGAGTGGAGATTTTTATTGCAATCTGATCAGGGCAATTACAATCCACTAAGGTAGCCATTAAGAAATGCACAAATTACAATTAAAACTAAAATAGTTTATGGTAGTTGAACGTTAGCTTCTTTGAGGTAGACTCTGGTTTCTGTCCCTTGGCTGAGACACATCATAGTATATAAAAGTAAAAGTTTCTGCTCCTGCTTAACGCTCAGTATATAGGGAGTGGGACGACTGATTTGTTTGTTATCGGTATAATATGACCTGGTAAGGTGTGTACGTAAGGTAATAGCAGTATTAAAACGGCAGGAGCTCTACGCTGCACACCGCATACATGATAGGCTGTCCTTACATGACCCTGGCTGTTAATAGGACATTGATTAATCAAACAAACAAACAATCTTCTGTTACAAGAAGACACATCAGGAATGTACCGCATCCTCCGAAGACACACTTCACGCATGCAACACACCGAATACATGGGAGACCGTCTTGAAGTGATCCTGACTGACATAGTGTAAGATTACACATCACATATATTTGTATAGCTACCGACGATACGAATTAACACATACCACCCGGACACATTATACTGACAACGTATACTAAGCATGCAGGGAGTGGAATGACCGATTTGTCCGTTGGCAGTATAATTTGACCGGGTGGAGTATGTTACCGCAGTCTCCCAGTACACTCACCTCGCACCACATACACGCAACACACCGCATACATGGGAGGCCGTCCTTACATGACCATAGCTGTTAATAGGACGTTAAAAAATCAAACAAACAAACAATGTTGTTGGGTGTATTCGATAGCATGCCTCCTTGGGATAGCAGTATAAAAGAGCAGACTTTCTTCTTTTACATGAAGACACACGAATACATAGCATCCTCTCAAATCATTCATTTTACACACGCAACACATCGCATATCTGGTAGGCTGTACTGAAGTGACCATGCCTGAAATAATGTTAGATTTAATGTTTGTTTTATCTAAACGTCCTATTTAAAGATTACACATATATTAAAAATATCTTTTATTAAAAGAGACAATTCTTTTTCGGATGTTATTTATTAGAGTTATTGCCCTTTAATTTACTACAAACATCATTTTTCTGTAGATTCTGTGTAATAAATAACATATGTTTGAACAATTATTGTTAAAACTTGGTAGCAAAGTTAAATGCCTTAAGGGCTATGTGAAGTTCTATCGTCAGTTTTGGAAGATCTTACGTAGCAGAGTTATGGCCCTTTGATTTAATAAAAAAAATTGCCATTTTTCTGCAATAACCGATTTTCTTCAAACTTGGTAACAAGGTCAAATGCCTTAAGGGCTTGGCCAAGTTCGATTGCCACTTTTGGCCGACATTATATAGTGGAGTAATGATCCTTTGATGTACTAAAAAAGTATTGGCTAATTAGAAGGCCAGATTTAGTATGAAAAAATATCATGTTAAAACTTGGTAGCAAAGTTAAATGCCTTAAGGGCTATGTGAAGTTCTATCGTCAGTTTTGGAAGATCTTACGTAGCAGAGTTATGGCCCTTTGATTTAATAAAAAAAAATTGCCATTTTTCTGCAATAACCGATTTTCTTCAAACTTGGTAACAAGGTCAAATGCCTTAAGGGCTTGGCCAAGTTCGATTGCCACTTTTGGCCGACATTATATAGTGGAGTAATGATCCTTTGATGTACTAAAAAAGTATTGGCTAATTAGAAGGCCAGATTTAGTATGAAAAAATATCATATTTAAATGTATATCATACAAGTAATGATTAATATGAATTATATAATCATTTGAGACATGTTTTATATGTTTAATTAAAAATTCTTTGCGCCACCCAGTATAGCCGAAATATATGTAGTAAACATGGCTTTTTATTAACACAAAAATATACCTGTCATTTCTTAATTAATTGAATACTCTTTATTAAATAATATTTTGGGTTATTTTACAAATTGGGTTCAAATCAAGAAACTAGTAATTTATATGACATGTGTTTGTGGGATTGATGTCGGCGGCGGAAACTACGCGCAAGCACCAGGAATAGATACTGTGCAATATGAACATGTTTCTGGCAGCAGTGAATGTCACACACATCTCAAAATGCACCTTCATGTTCATACTAAAACGATCTACAAATGTACGTACATAGCACACACTACGTAGGCCTACTCACTAAAGCTATATGTACATTGTATAAGCTCAGCCTGTCCATATATTTATGTTCGTAAATTATCTTGAAATTTGATTTGACTGACTAATTTAATTAAAAACAACTATTATCAATTATTAACACATTTCCGCACAAACCTACAGATTAGGTTCTAATAGTCGATAAACGTAAATATCAACTGGATAACTTTTAGTAATTAAACTTACTTTGAAACAGGCGGATTGCATACTGCATAACGTGTTACCGGCGGTAGAAAATGTGTAGGCCTAATAACGCTTCGGTAATTGTCTGTTATGCAATGGCGAATGTTTGAAGACAACAGGTATGTTTACAAAACGATTCTCGACCGTTCGTTATCAAAGGTTATTCTGCACGGAATAATGTTATAATTTTAAAATCTTTATTTGCGATAAAAGAAAAAGTAAGAAGATATTGGGAGTTGTGCAATTCTAATGATGTAATAAACACATACCTTCCTATTCTGTTTTAATCTTTGAACAAAAGAAGAAAATAAATCTGTGTTTCAATGACTAACTTGTAATAATATCAAAGAACTTGAAAAATATACATTAGACAAAAGGATAGAGATTATCATAATATATATGTCTACCTAAAACAATTCTTTTTTTGATAGATATTGATGAATATTCATAGGTTTTGCATGCGAATGGTCTGCTGATTAACTACAGTCTGATATTAAAACGTTTTAAAACATAATTTCTTACCTTTTAGCGTTGTTGAGTTGTTAGTGCTGACCGGTGCTGACCGTTGAGGTATTGGTCACTATCGTCATTGTGGAGCTTTATAAAGAAACATCTCATAAACACCTGAGTCACAGGTGTGAGGTATAATTAGTGCTGACAAGCGAGACAATGTAGTTTATGTTTCGTAGGATCACGGCTCCATATAAGTTGTTCAGATAAACAACCTCAAACAAAAAAATCTCTTTAGAAACATATTTGTTTGCACTTTAGACTTTATTTATAAATCCTTTTACAGTAACAGAGCAATCCAATGTGAAAAAAAGAAGATACCGTTTTGTTTGTGCGTAAGGGACAGATATATATGTATCTTGTAATAAGGTCTTGGATCTGAACCTGAGAGAAAGAAAATGGCCAAGAAATAAGATATAACAGATAGACGTCCTCATATGGTGAAAGCAAAATTATTTGTTTTAAACTCATTCAGACCTAAAAATACATTAAAAATGTCATGATATGAAAAAAACTAAACAATTTATTATGAAACTTTCGGGTGAATCAGGTAAATTACATGATAGGTTCAAGGGAGATAATTACCAAAAACCTTATTCAACTTTTTAATATAAGCGATCTCAAATCAGTGGCATATGACAGACAGTAAAATGAATATCCTATGCTCGCTTGGATATCAACAGCAATGATTTTAGTCATTATATTTTACTTTTTGCACACACACCGAATTTCAGGTAAAGTATACTTGAAGAGAGGAGCAAAAGGGTCAAAACCCATGAAAAATATTCCAGTTGAATTTCAGGCAAACCTCATCTGAAATTTACCTTATTTTCTGGTAATTTTAGGTATATTCAGGTAAAATACGCATCAAAACATTCTGCCAGTGTGTATATCCCCACATCATAGGAACATTTAATTTGGTGAAACCTCAGCTCAACTTTTGATGACGTCAGAAACAGATAATTTATTCTCCTGACGACATCATAACCGTGTATTAATTTCAAAGACGTCTGTCAAAAGTAAAACTTTGGAAGTAGACTTCAGAAAAGATGAGTCATAATTATTATTCTAATAAGATGATTTGGTTTGGTATCTAAAATTTTTGACATTTTGCTATGATTTCCGTACCAAATTATCGAAAAATAAGCCAAATCATATCAAGACCTAAATTTCCCTGCTTTACAACTTTCTGACGTATTTCAAATTTCACAATTTTACGTCATATAGTTGTTCCTTGTAGACGACGATGTTCGAATAATAATTCAATCTCGGCACTAGGATAGTGAAAAAATATATGTTTTGACTAATTCCCAGGTCCCTGTGGTATATGATCAAGGGACATCACTCTGGCGCCTGGACTGGTTAAATATGTTGTTGCTGAATAAACTTTTCTCCCTTTTTATTATTACCTAGAATTTTTTTCTGGTATATTATGGCACCAGATGAAATTTATTCATGCAAAATTAATTTTATACAATTAGGTTACTGTAACCTATTTTTTTACACTAAAGTTATATTTTCCAATTTGTTTTATTCTCAACATATCAATACATTATAATTCATGAAAAATCATTCAAGAATATTATTTGGTACCAGCAAAAGTGGACAAAACAGAAAACTGACCTTCCTGTTTAACCCCACATCAATGACGAGGGACTCAAACCTGACCTTAATCATTGGTTATATCATAATGTCCTAATCCCCGGATATCTGTAAACAAAAAAATATGCTTATCGGTCATGGCCACCAAAGGGCCCAAATTGACACTACTCCTTTTGGTTGCAACAAAGCAACAAAAGGTTGCTACGAGAAGTAATGCTAATTTTTAACGAAAAACATCGCACGTGTTTTTCATTTGAGAAAATTTTCGATAAAATAAAGACATATGAATAACACATTTTTCTTGCTTGCAATCTAAGCCTTTCATTGATATATGTCATAATAACACTGCGATATATTATATTCACTTTCCGAGCGGTTTATTCACGAATAACGTTGGCAAATTTAAACATTTTCGGCACTTTTTAACGGACGTTTTTTCGACGGAAACCTACAGCGGACTAATTCATTCTAGCAAACCCGCTTGTTAAATTTATATGAACATAAAATGCTTCAGTGATATAGCACTATAAAAAGGGCAACAGTTCCACTATACAAGAAGACACAACACGAATGTACCGCAGTCTCCCAAAACACGCACCTCGCACAACATACACGCAACACTACGCATACATGGGAGGCCGTCCTTACATGACCATAGCTGTTAATAGGACGTTAATAAATCAAACAAACAAACAAAAATGAACATAAAATAGAGAAATCACTGATTCCGTTGATATAAATATTTCGCTTCTACGAGGAATATAAAGGTTAATCTGACGCCTTCGAACTTTGTCGATGACGTTATCAAAGTCATATCAGTACACATGTACGGATGTGAACGGGAAGGTGTTAAACTAAGAAAACATGTTTTCATATAGAGCATGGTGCCATGGATTGTTTTCGGGACACAATTAATCATTTTTTATGTCATTATTTTGAAGTAAAATAAGAGGCTTTTCAATGATGGTTATTGTGTATTGAAAGATTTGTAACATGGTAGGTAGACAATAAATTCATTTCTTTTTGTTGTTTGATTAATTAACGTCCTATTAACAACAAAACTCTCTTTTGATGAAACGTTGATCTTAAGGCGTCAAGTTTCATTTTGTTAACATACAATATATTAACAGCACAAGGCTAACCATCTGAGTCACAGGTGTAAGGTATAATTAGTGCTGGCAAGTTAAACATGGCCACTCATATTTCGTAGGATCACGGCTACGTATTCGTTGGTCAGATTGACAACATTAAATAAAGAAATATATTCAAGGACATTTTTTTCACAATAGACTTCTTTAATTAACCTTTTTCAAAGGAACAGAACAACAATGCAACATGACAATCATGAATTAGTAAAATACTGTATGATCGTGTGCAAGGCTTAATTATATGTGTATCTTGTAAACAGGCCTCGGGCTGAACATGACAGAAAGAGAAAGGCAACCGTGGAAGAAATTACAGAATAGACGACCCCGTGTTTCTATGGTGAAAGAACTTTTCTCAGTCAAATCAGTAATTTCGTGAAAGGTATCTCACCTAAAATCACCAAAACCTTATTTAATTATTTTGTTTACATCTGCCATCTGAAATCATTAGAAAATGACCGACCATTATTTTAAGGATTGTCATAGCTACTTGCAATTTTAGTAATTCTTGAAGCAAAACAGAATGTTAAGTGTTATTTTATGCCGAATTAAATGCCAGTTTTACTTGAAAGGAGTAAACAGGTTAATCACATGCCAATATTTGCATGTCACTTTTATGTAAAATTCACTTGAAATCGACTTTTTTTGTTTTTCATGTAAAATTAGCCTCATTTTCGCGTTTCGCAAATTTTCACAAATTGGCAATAACTTTTGATAAAGGCAGAAACAGATAATTCGTTTACCTGTATGACGTCATATCCATGTTTTAATTTCAAAGATGAGATGATGTTACAGGGGTTACTATCACTGTTGTTATACCCACCTCTGGACTATTTCATAGTAAAACTAAAGGCAGTGCAAGAGAAAACTTTTAACCAATCAGGACTGCAGAGATTTATTTTAAAGTCGGTCGAAGATTCAAGGGAGAGCGACTCCCAACTTCAAAGCCACACCTTCAAACTTTTGAAAAATAAAACTAAAAACAGTCAATAATAGTGTACCGTAGATCAATTATTTTGATGCATATCAAAGGGCCAAACACAGAGAGCTTTCAGTATTGCTATGCCATAGTCAAACGGTGGATATAAGGACAGAACTGTTACTCCTTTACCTTTCTTAAACTCATCACATAACCAATGATGGAGTATCCTTCTGTTAAGCGTACTCTGAATGTTTGAAACAAGGTTTGATCACAGATATCAAAAAAAGGTAAAATAACGTAATGCAGTTAAAAGTACCAATTAATGGTCTCGCCTTGTTCAACGTGCATTACAAATATAAGATTATTTATCATTTGATCTCAAATCTTTTAACCAACGTTTTCATTTTACAAAAGTGATCTGTAGTTCCTCATTAGAAAATGCCTGTCATATTCAAGATTGGTAAGTGATATCCAAAGGATATACGCAATGGCATCATCAACCACGCCCTTATGGACCGTGAGAGGATTTTCAGTAACATTTTAAGAGACATATTGGACACATAAGGAATGCTAACAGTTTTGCTATAATGATGTGACTTTTGATGAAGTGCAATCTAGGTTCTGTTACATTACCACACAACAACAGGCGAAACCCTCCTCTAAAAGCGGTTAGGAATTCTGCACCAAGAATGCCATCGTTCTGTTTATCCGCAAACCAAAATGTATGGATGACGTTGTTATAGCTTCTGTTAATAGTCAAGTTTGCCGACTTTTGCCGAAAAAATTTGCCTAAAAGTTAGACCAATATGGGATAATATTACACAGTGGTTTTTTGATACATCGCATACAGCTTGGAATTTAGACTTAAAGAGGGTAATATTTGGTTTTGCAGGTGAAGAAATAACACAAAACTTTATTCAAATCTACTTTATTATACTTTATTCAAAATAATATATATTTTTGATGTCAAGAAAGAAGACATTGATAAACACCTTTTGAAAATGCATAAAATACATAGAACAATTGCCCAAAAACAAAACAATATACAGGAATTTACTTTTATATGGCCGGACATCCAACAAATATTTAATGTTTGAAACAAAATTAATAAATCTATCTTCTACAAATATGATTTTTTATATAGACTATATTTTTGCTGATCTGTTATTCTATTACAGTTGTTAAATTCCAATTTGTTTATGTATCTGTAAATCATAAATAGACTATGAAAGATTTGAGTGAAAGTGATGTTTTTGTTTTGTGATAAATGTCTGTGTTTATGGTATGAATGTGATGAGTCATCCAGTTCATGTATGTATGTAAGTGGTGTGGTGAATGAGAGCCCTCCTGTGTGGGGACATTTGTTTATATTTATGAAGGCTGACCCCAAGGCCAAAACCTTGGCAGCCTTCAGATGTATAACATGTCTGGGGTATTAAATGTTTTTGTGTTTGAGAAAAAAAGTTTGCTGATTTTGATATTAGTATTCAAAATGGCATGAATATACGTATAATCAAATGTGGTACACCATGTAATGCTTCCTTTCTATAGTTCACGAAAGAGGTCCTTAGATGTACAGTACCATTGGATCACAAAACAAAACAATTATAAGTGCTTATCTACAGATTGCATTATGGAATTTATAAAACGACTTATTGAACGTTAGGATACCCAATTATGTTAAATCATTCCTGGCCGAGACATACCATATTCTATAAAAATGATAGTTTTTTTCTCCTACTTAGCGCTCAGTATATAGGGAATGGGACGACTGGTTTGTTTTGTTATTCGTATAATGTGACCGAGTAGGGTGTGCTTGTATAGTGTCTTCGACGTTATGCTTCCGTGGGATAGTATTATACAAATAGAAGGAGTTCATCAATTATAAGAAGACACTACATGGATATTCAGCAGCCTCCAAAAACACTCACTTGATACACACAACACACCACATACATTAGAGCCCGTCCTGGAATTGACCCTGGCTAAAATAAAATAAGATTTACACATCACATATAAATATCTTTTTTTTATTAAAAGAGACAAATTGTTTTTTAATTTCTATTTTCATGCAAATATTCACATCACTTATTTACACCTAAGGATTTTTCTGAAATCTTCCAGCAAGAATGCATGCATGATTGGATTTGTCAGAATAGAGGAAATTGCTAAGACGTTACAAAACCATTTGACCGTTTGTGAGAAAGGGAAAACTATCATCACAAGTCCGACAACAGACTGCGGAGTCATCGTCACAATAAACACTATAAAAACGACCGACACGATTAGGAGAGCTTTCATTTCTGGTATAGGGGGAGATGGTCGTGATTTTATCTGCCTCCCCACACCCATCGACCTTGAAGATGATTCTGTATTTTTGAACTTGTTGGGAAATGTTTCGGTTCGTCTTGTGTCGTGCTCCACGGATTGGTTCCCGATACCATCCATATCAGTAGTAATTTCTCGTTTCGCCTCTCCACTTGTTACGTATCGTATAGCTTGGCCGACATCCGGTTCACCAGCTTGGGCTGTACATCTAGGTTCCGATAACGCCCTGTCCGACCCACATTCGTTTTCACTATGATATCATCGGGTGCGTTTGTATTATTTTCATTTAAATGCTCATTTGAATACCACTTTTGCGTCTTGGGTTTAACAGAAACGTCAGCTTTTGTACCGATGTTAGTTTGACCTGTAGATGAACAAGGCAGAGATGTATTACCGTGGTGCATTTCTGCGACTCTTATCCTGTTAATCTGTTGGGAATGCCCTCCTCTTAACCGATCTGTCCTTCGTAGAGAGTAACGCAAATTCTTGGCAGTTAGGGCGTATGTAATGACCATGCAAATCCATATTAGGAAAGTAATAGACCGCACAGGAGCTAAAGCATACGATTTATTTTCCTGGAAAAGAGTAACGGCTTTACATGGCAATACATTTGCAGATCTTACTGTGAATAAATACGGCATTCCAAGAATCGGAGAGCATATTCCCGTGCTTATAGCTGCAAGAGCTTGACGCTTGCGGACAGAGAAAGTCTCCATTTGAATTGGTCTCGTACAGAAATATTGTTCTGTACAGATGAACAAGGTATGTACGAGAGAGAGTACCAGGCCTAATTGTTGTAATAAATATGACAAACCGCATATCCAAGCCTGTCTCAATGCTGCTAAATGAATACACGAAACTAAAAACAGCCCGAGACTCTGTAAAAGGTCACTCATGCTTAACAGAAGAATGGACACAACGAATGGCTTCTTTCTTAATGTTTTACTTTTCGTTGTGAGAAACAATATTACAGAATGTTGGACGATGGCAAATACTGCAACTACGCACAAAGTCCATAGCAGAAAAATGTGTGTGGTGGACAATGCCAAAAGTTCGCGCTCTCGTGTGTTATTGTTTAGTGTATTGTTCATTGTCAGGAAGGAATCTGCGAAGAAAAAATGTTGATAACTTACTAAGTCCATAGCAGAAAAATGTGTGTGGTGGACAATGCCAAAAGTTCGCGCTCTCGTGTGTTATTGTTTAGTGTATTGTTCATTGTCAGGAAGGAATCTGCGAAGAAAAAATGTTGATAACTTACTGAAATGTAAACATCACAATACAATTATCTTCATGAAATGCTATATAAACGCATATATGTACACACGGGTCAGTACTTCTGTCGTTTAAAAATAACTAAAGCAATATCAGATTTGAATATTTAAATATTTTCCCCCGATTGAAAAGTATTGAATATGTAAACAATCGTACATTAATTAAAGGATTGACATATTTTGACATAAATTGTTGTGGACATTATAAAAACAAGAGGCCCAGAGGGCCTGTATCGCTCACCTGGTTTTGTAATACCAAATAATTTTCTGAATACAGGTTCATTGTTTCTTTTCTGAAGGAATTTTAATATTAACCTCTAAATCCCCTATTGGGCCCCACCCCTCCTGCCCCCTGGGGGTCAGAGCCAAAATTTATACAAGTTCTGTTCCCCTTCCACAAAGGATGTTTCTGGCCAAATTTGGTTACATTCCATGCAGAACTCTATGACAAGTAGCGATTTAAAGAATTCACCTCTATTTCCCATATTGGGCCTCACCTCTCCTACCCCCGGGGGATCAGAGCCAAAATTTATACAAGTTCTGTTCCCCTTCCCCCAAGGATGTTTGTGGCCAAATTTGGTTACAATCCATGCAGAACTCTATGAGAAGAAGTGATTTAAAGGATTTACCTCTATTTCCCCTATTGGGCCCTGCCCCCTGGGGGTCAGAGCCAAAATTTATACAAGTTCTGTTCTCCTACCCCCAAGGATGTTTGTGGCCAAATTTAGTTACAATCCATACAAAACTCTTGGACAATTAAGTAGCAATTTATAGAATTTACCTATAATTCCCCTATTGGGCCCCGCCCCTCCTGCCCCGGGGACCAGAGCCAAAATTTATACAAACTCAGTTCTTATTCTCCCAAGGATATTTCTGGCCAAATTTGGTTACAATCCATGCAGAACTCTATGACTAGTAGCAATTTATAGGATTTACCTCTATTTCCCCTATTGGGCCCCGCCCCTCCTGCCCCCGGGGGGTCAGAGCCAAAATTTATACAAGTTCTGTTCCCCTTCCGCCACGGATGTTTGTGGCCAAATTTGGTTACAATCCATGTAGAACTCTATGACAAGTAGCGATTTAAAGGATTTACCTCTATTTCCCCTATTGGGCCCCGCCCCTCCTGCCCCCGGGGGGTCAGAGCCAAAATTTATACAAGTTCTGTTCCCCTTCCCCCAAGGATGTTTGTGGCCAAATTTTGTTACATTCCATTCAGAACTCTATGACAAGTAGCGATTTAAAGTATTTACCTCTATTTCCCCTATTGGGCCCCGCCCCTCCTGCCCCCGGGGGGTCAGAGCCAAAATTTATACAAGTTCTGTTCCCCTTCCCCCAAGGATGTTTGTGGCCAAATTTGGTTACAATCCATGCAGAACTCTATGACTAGTAGCGATTTAAAGGAAATGTTGACGGACACGACGGACGGACGGACGACGGACGCCGCGCCATGACATAAGCTCGGGCCAGGTGAGCTAAAAATGGTATAAAATAATTGTTAAAATAATTCATCACATTTTGTCAAACGACGAAAATGCCACAAAAATAGATGTTTAACGATGATTTTATTTGAAATTTATCATATTTATAACTACTTTTATGCCATCGTAAGAGAAAATTATGCTTTGGGCTAGCAGGATCTACATCCGCAGTTCCCAAACCTCCGAACAATTCATTTATGACTTCATCGAGATGACAGTAAATGAGGTTACCGTATTAAAATGCATTTGAGGGCTCATTCATTTAATATATATTGAGATTTGAACTCAGTAGAAGAAACAAGAGGCCCACAGGGCCTGTATCGCTCACTTTTTTTTTTGTTTTTAGTAATCATCACACGAGGACTCTTACATTTAGAAAAAATAACAAAATTGACCCCGGGGGTCAGCCCCATTATTTGTACAAGTTTGAACTCCCTGCCGATAAGAATGCTACTATTGCATTATAGGTATTATTTCATGCTTAGGAGAAGAAGTATTGAAATAGCCAAATTAACACTTTTGGTCCCGCCTCTCCCATCGAGGACAATTTGTTTGTTTCATGAGGTCTTTGTTTCTTACTTATTTCAAGAATCTGAAATCAAACTTGAATCATGCTGGCGAAGGTACAAATAATCGCCGATTTAAAATAATTATTCAAAAGTGGCCTAGACCTACATATTTATTTACACGTTTCTTTCCGGAATCTGCAAATAAACTATATAAGAAACCTGCAAAACAAGTGCTTAATGATACATAAATCAACAATAATTCTGATACTTCTATTATGAAAGTACGCCTACCACAATACGACATCAGAGGGGTTGTATAGAGATAACAAACAGAAGTGACACAAACATCCATCCGACATCAGCGCTATCTTCTTAATCATCTCCGCAATCTTGCTGAGATAATCACTTAAAGATTGTGAGGATCGATCTACTCCTGGCACGAATCCCTCCTGTCTGACCTTCACTGCGTCACCAACTTTCAAACTGGCGTAGGTGAAGCAACTCGTATTTAAAAAATGCATTTCACTTGATTTGAAGAATTAAAAAGATTTAAGTTCATTTTACACTAAAAATTAACAAGTAATATGCATTTTACGGAAATGATATGGTATATTCAACAGCAGATAAAAAATGTTTTAATTTTTAAATGGAAACTTTTACAAAGAATAGTCAAGCAAATTAATAAATCAATCGGCCTATGTTCAATCTTTTAAATTAATGAAGAAACCTTAATTGATTTATTTCATTCATGCAAAAATTGAATTAAATATATCACTATAGGTCTATTTAACTTTTTGTTTGTTTGTTTGTTTGATTTATTAACGTCCTATTAACAGCTATGGTCATGTAAGGACGGCCTCCCATGTATGCGTAGTGTTGCGTGTATGTTGTGCGAGGTGCGCGTTTTGGGAGACTGCGGTATATTCGTGTTGTGTCTTCTTGTATAGTGGAACTATTGCCCTTTTTATAGTGCTATATCACTGAAGCATGCCGCCGAAGACACCAAGCAACACACCCCACCCGGTCACATTATACTGACAACGGGCCAACCAGTCGTCCCACTCCCTGTATGCTGAGCGCTAAGCAGGAGCAGAAACTACCACTTTTATAGACTTTGGTGTGTCTCGGCCAGGGGACAGAACCCAGAGCCTTCCTCACAGGGGCGAACGCTCAACTCAAGGCCAAAAGTGAGGCGGTGCCAAGGGAGGCATTAGGAAAGATAAAGTCAGTTAGGAAGAAGAGAAAAGATAAGATCCTAAATTTAGTCGCCTTTTACGATCATGCAATAGGGGCAGCAGGTACAATTCTAACGCCCTACCTGCAGGGCCAATCTATTTAACTTTCCCCCAGATTATTTTATGGAAGAAAAACACATTGTGTTAGGACTGAACACTTATTTCAACAAAATGGCGGATTTGGAAAACAAAAAAAATATGATTAAATAACATTGATCATGATGAAAATTTTATATTTATATTTAATTTAATCATGCTCCACCGCCGAGAAATTGTATTTTTTCACTATCAAAAGCAGGATCAGGCGATTTAGTATTTTTCTTCAGTTACAAAAATTACTTACTTTACACCATTACCACCATTGAAAAGCTTGAGCTTCTAATTTTATTTCGAGTTAAAAATATGAAAAATAATTAACTGCATCCCGAAAAAATTCTGTGGCACTATATCCTATATAGAATGATTTACTGATTGCACATGCACCAAAGGCAAAATAATAAAAATATATTATTTTCTGTGTTAATTAAACATACATATACACGATTGAACACCAATTATTGTTTAAATAATTAATAACATTTATGCTCTGTCGGCGGTGGAGCATCTTTAATCAGAACAGCAAACATTTTCGTATTGGATGGGGCATTGGAAAAAAATGATAACGATATTAGAAAATGAAGTGTGATTGTAATAGAATGAAATAATGTAGAATGAGTCAATGAGAGGGATGTAAAAAAAATATACAACCTAATTAGCATTACGGAAATAGTATATATTATATTGAATGAAAGAGGAGTAAGTAAGAGAATGATAGTATAGAGCTATTGTAATAAAATGAGAGAGCACGAGATATGTATATAACAACAGGAAATATTAGTGCAATAATACGCTTAATTTAAGACAATTACATAACAAAATGCTTACAAAAATTAAATGAGAGATGAGTAAGTGAGTGAATGATGACAATGTATAAGTCGTTTATATGTAAAATGTTCATCCAAACTTATGCGATGTTATAATTTTTATTTGGTCATAGGGATTCGGAAAAAATATTGTTCTCCGTTTAAAAAACCCGAACGTGTTTAACATACATCGCAATAATAAAATCAAGCTATTCCCTAGATAAATAATTTTATGTATAGAATTATCGACAATAATAATTTCCGAGAAAAGGAAATTAAAGAAGATATTGCAAGGTGTGTAACGTGGTAGAGAATAAATTCCTTTCTAATCTGTGATAATGTTTTAAGCCTTAAATAAAATTGAAGAACGATAAAGCTTGCAAAATAAGAAAATCTGCAAGTCTACATCTCACTAACATTCTTATGGTTTTTTTATGATATTCATATGTTCTATATACCATTGGTCTTATGTTTAAACAGTCTGACATTGAACTTCATAAAACAATATTTCTTACCTTTTTGTGTTGCTCAGTTGTCGGTGATGCCCTGTGAAGTATTGCTCAGCAGTGATAATGTGGAGATTTACAAAGAAACATCTGCTAAAGTGCTGCTGATAAGTGCATGAGAACTAAAGCCTGAAAATTGATTTGACGGAATATCTCGAAAAGACAAAACTCGCTAAATTAATGCGTCAAGTTTCTAAATGGAAATGATAGGTTGCTCTGTGTTAACATATACAAGGCTAGATATCTGAGTCACAGATGTAGGATATAATTAGTGTTGGACTTGGAGTTACACTTAGTAATTCGTATTTTCCAGAATCACAGCTTCGTATTCTTTGGTCATTACAACAACATTAAACATAAAAATAGATTTAATAACATGAATTAACCATTTTCAAAGGAACAGAACAGCAATGCAACATGACAACCATGAATTAGTAAAATAAGTAACGATCGTGTACAAGGCGCAATTATATATGTATCTTGTAAACAGGTATCGGGGCTGAACATGACAGAAAGAGAAAGACAAAAGAGAGATGAAATAACAGATACATTTAAGCTACATCATTCTAAAATCCCATTTTTATGATATTCGTGTTATTGTATTATACCAATGGTCAACTGTTTATCAAAATGGCATTTTAACTTCATAACATTTCTTACCTTTTTATGTCGTTCACTTGTCGGTGATGCCTTGCGAAACATTATCAGCAGAGATATCGTGAGAAACCAACAAAGTAAATAATTTTTCACAAACTAATTTTAAAGTTTGTTTAAGTTTTGCAATTTATTGTTAAAACAGCTGAATATTAGTTAGTCACTGTGTTCTATATTTATTGTCTCTGTTCTCATATAACGCTAGATAGAAACAAAATAAATTCTCGTCAAGTGATGACATTGTATTCACCGGAAGCTGGGACTAATCGACGGTAAATTGTACTTTACTCGGGTCGTTTTGGGATCTCGAAACCGTCGTATTGAACTCCCTAGAGGAGGAATAGGCGGTCAGAATCTTCCCCTGAACTAAGCCACTCGCCTAAAGGTTAGTGTCATGTCAAATCAATGAATTTGCTTGATAAATTTCATATCACATAGCCACTCGTGTAAGATCCTCTGAGTAGGTAACAGTAATCTCATCGAAATATAATTAACTTACATTCATATACACAAAACATAGTTTATCAGCCAATTTAAGTATTAGGCATACATCATGTGTAGGAGAAACACAAAAAATCGTGGAAAAGTCAAGAAAATAAATAGTTCGATGCTATTCCACAGCTTGAAGTGTTTCTTTTACTTAAAACATGGCCTCGAATTCCACTGTTACTCTCAACTATCCCACTGAAATATTGTTTAATTATTCTACAGCTCCAGATACATCCTTACTATTTAATGAATCATTAAGAAATAGTCATCATGTATTTCATTTCCTCACAAAGAAAGCATGCATCATGATTTGCATGGGTCTTTTTTTTAAATCCATGTACATGTACTATATGGTGCTCACACTGAAACATTTACTCAGGTCAGTTTCCACTGTTAATCATGAAGGGTCATACATATGTGAGGTTTTGAGCCCAATTGTTATAATTACGGGTAAAAAGTTGAAGTGATTTCTGCCAAAAACTATTTTGATGCAGCACAGGGAACTGATAACAGATTTTGGATCATAATGAAATTGCAAATCTGCTTCGAAAATGTAATTGGCAGTTCATTCAGTTCATTGACAGAGGAATATAAGGCTTAATTGGAGTAAAACAAGAAATTATTTCATGTCTAATAAAGGTCTTTATGCCCATTGGAAATATTTACAACATTTGTATACATAATGTACAATACATATACACAGAAAAGTGAAATCACGTGGCACAAGAATGTAAGTTTTATGAAAGCATTCTGGGGGAAATAGAAATACTTTGTTGATAAAAATTCATAGAAATATAACTTTGTTGATAAAAGCTATCTTTACGGGATACGTAGTGTTTTGTATGAAAAATGAAATTTAGAAAACAACTATTTGTTCAATTAATTAACGTCCTATTAACTATGGTCATGTAAGGACGGCCTCCCATGTATGCGGTGTGTTTTGTGTATGTTGTGCGAGGTGCATGTTTTGGGAGATTGCGGTATACCCGTGTTGTGTCTTCTTGTATAGTGGAACTGTTGCCCTTTTTATAGTGCTATATCACTGAAGCATGTCGCTGAAGACACCAAGGAACATCCCTACCCGGTCACATTATACTGACAACGGGCAAACCAGTCATCCCACTCCCTGTATGCTGAGCGCTAAGCGGGAGCAGAAACTACTACTTTTATAGACTTGGGTGTGTCTCAGCCAGGTGATAGAACCCAGAGCCTTCCTCACAGGGGCGAACGCTCAACTCAAGGCCAAAAGTGAGGCGGTGCCATAGGAGGCATTAGGAAAGATAAAGTCAGTTGAGAAGAAGAGAAAAGATAAGATCCTAAATTTAGTCGCCTTTTACGATCATGCAATAGGGGCAGCAGGTACAATTCTAACGCTCTACCTGCAGGGCCAAGAAAACAAATAGACGAAACAAAATATAGCATAGAAACACATCAAATAATTGAGAATTTCATCAGTGCATGTAATGCACACAATGAAATTAGAATTTCATGAGCAAACCGAAATAAGATATAATTATGCATTTACGGCATCATGCTAAACATCAAGCCCTGCAAAGCGAAAGTCTCGCCAAACGAGACTTGGAAAGTCTCAACGAGACTTTAGAATCTCGCATCCCGCGAGATCTTCAGTTTTAAAAATGGAAGAATGATAGTAAAGGAAAACGTAAACAAAGAGAAACATTAAACACTGCAATATTTATTGCATCTAACATCAAAATTCCATTAAAATTTCAAAAATCCATGGACGGACATCGGTCTGTCGACTCGTCTAACCAGTCCTCTTTGTCTGTCTAGACATCACCTGCGCTCTTCCCTCCTGTCAAGTTCTACCAGTGCGATTTGGCTGAAACATGCATGAAATTTTCCTGACATGGTTGCCGGATGCATGAAAGTGTTTTTATTTTTTGGGTCGATCCGAAATCAAAGATGGCTGTCACAGCTTGCCATCTTGAAATTACATTTTGAACTTCTTCTCAACTTCTACCTGTGCGATTTGACTGAAAGTTGACCATGGTGAAATGTTATTTTTCCGTACATGGCCCCGACGTCCAAGTCTTGTAATTTACTTTTTCGAGTCGATGGCGATAATGGCATGAAAAAGACATGGTCCCGACACAAGCCGCCATCTTGCAGCACACATGAAATTTCATTTTTTGAACTATCTTCTCAAGTTCTACTGGTGCGATTTGGCTGAAACTTGCGATGAAATGAAATGGTCCCGACAAAGTGTTGTTATTTTTTCGGGTCGATCCGAAATCCAAGATGGCCGTCACAGCCGCCATCTTGAAAACATATTTTGAACTTCTTCTCAAGTTCTACCAGTGCGATTTTGGCTGAAACATGCATGAGATGATCTTGAGATGGTCCCGACAAAGTGTTGTTATTTTTTCGGGTCGATCCGAAATCCAAGATGGCCGCCAGAGCCGCAATCTTGAAAACATAGTTTGAACTTCTTCTCAAGTTCTACTAGTGCGATTTGGCTGAAACATGCTTGAAATGATCCTGACATGGTCCCGACAAAGTGTTATTATTTGTCGGGTCAATCCGAAATCCAAGATAGCCGTCACAGCCGCCATCTTGAAAACACATCTTGAACTTCTCAAGTTCTACTTGTGCGATTTGGCTGAAACTATGCATGAAATGATACTGACATGGTACCGACAAAGTGTTGATATTTTTCGGGTCGATCCGAAATACAAGATGGCCGCCACAGCCGCCGTCCTGGAAACACATTTGGACTTCTTTTCAAGTTTTACCGCATCTTCGCATGTCAAGGCAAGATAATTCATTACACTCCATACTGGCCTTGACAGAATCCGCCGCTTTTACGGTGCTTTAACACTGCTGCCATGACCCTTAAGGCCCTTGGACCTCTTGTTTGCGAGGGTCACCTCGCCATTGTGATCGTGGTTGCAAAAGTTTCTTTCAGTCAATTTCCTCAATATGATTGGCTTAGAAATTGCTCGCAGATACTAGCGCTCCTAGCGGCAGTGTATTCAACAACTTTGATTTTACCGGGAATTTTAAATAGCAAATTTTGAATATGAAAGTTACTGAAATAAGCGTATCTGTAACGTTGAAATAGGAATAGTATATTACGGCTTTCATATCCTTACTATATACACTATCCAAAAGATCTTCTGTTTGAAAATTTTCACCTGAATTGTTTACAAAGTATCTAGACTTTTCGTCCCCAAAATGGTGTTTACAATGAATCAAGACGTTTCGTCCCAAAAATGCTTCGCTCCGAAGCTGGTTCCCCATAGACGTTATACTCCCTTTTAGTGACAGTTTATCCCACACGGAAAAAAAATGAAATCAATATTTTACCTCGAACATCAAAATTGATACCATAATGAATTTTGTAATTTGAATCAAATTTGTCTCGGAGCAAATACGGCTGGGGGGGCGGGTCGCCATTTCATGGTAGTGTTTTGTGATTGTTATGTTTTGTGTGTTGTAGGGGGGGGGGGGTGGGGGGGTGGGGGGGGGTTGATCTCAGATTTTTGGTGCGGAGGGGGGTTGTTTGGGAATAGATTTCTCCAGATAATACCTGATGATTTTTTGTTTTTTGTTTTCTTTATTCGATTCAGGATGACATGGACGTAAAAGAAAAAACTACAATGGAAGACGTATAAAAAAAGACAACTCTAACAAAATTTTTGACAAACTTGGTCTACTGATAAAATAGCACTCGACAGACGGTGAACACATTTTGTCCAAGGTGGCGTAATCTTAAAACTAACGGCAGTTAATAAGGTATGAATATTTACCACATCCATAATTATCGATAATTTTATAAGCACATGTATAAATATCAGATTATATCTATATACTAAAGCACGTTCAGAGATTACACCACTAAACCATACTTATAAAATTTTTTAGTTATTTTCACCACAGGAGCTTGACGTTCTGATCATATACATACAGCATATTCATTAAACTAGGTAATACGAAGTAAATTTTAGGCCAAAAAAAAGCTGTTTCAATCTGTAACAAATGTAGAAAAAAAACTGTTAGTTGTTAAGCAATTATCCTGAGATCTAATTGTTAAAAGCAATTAACCTTAGTTATATTTTACCAAACAAGCATCAGAGATACGGCAATTAAAACTTACATAAACAGTATTCCGACTCTCACTTGCATGTGTGATCACTCCGAGCGGAACTAATCTCTACCACCTGGTCACAGTCCTTACAAATGCAAACTCGCACAAACCCAGCCCATATGATCACTGTTTTTAGTGCGATTACATCATAAGGTGTGAACAATGTTAATTTTTTTCAA